>NC_028640.1:32144167-32144504 GCF_001406875.1 Solanum pennellii
AAAACTGTGACATTGGCCAAGCCTGGGACAGATCCGCTAGTGTGGGAGGGTGACTATATTTCCACCCCAATCCGTATTATCTCTTTTTTTCGCGCTAAGAGGATGGTTATTAAAGGTTGGTTAGCCTTCTTGGCACATCTCAGGGATGATACTTCCAAGGTACCTTCGATTGAATCTGTTTTGATAGTCTGCGAGTTTCTGGATGTGTTTCCTGCAGACCTTCCTGGTATGCCACCGGATAGGGATATCGATTTCTGTATTGAGCTGGAGCCGAGTACTCGCCCCATTTCCATCCCCCCTTATACAATGGCTCCAGCTGAGTTAAGGGAGTTAAAGG
>NC_028640.1:32154504-32156869 GCF_001406875.1 Solanum pennellii
TTAGGTTGACTTGTCTTGGTGGGATAAGACGAGTGCCATCACGCCCATTTTTGGGTCGTGACACATGCAATAAGGAAATTGGTTTCCTAAATAATTTCATGATAACAAAAGACATAAATTAAGAAATTATATTAGGTTTCCGTTCATCACCCAAATAAAGCCTTATACCTCCCAATTAGATTGCATCACTACCGTAGTACTAGGGATAAATCCCATCTTTCCCTATCTAAATACTATGTCAAAAGATGAAAGTAATGTCATAAATGATAAAAATTCAAATAAATTCACTTTTACATCGAGAAAATTTTCCAATAAAGGTTATTAGACCTTCTCTTACTCCTTGTTCTCGTGATAAAGTTGATTGGATCAACTAAAGTTGGGACTAAATCCCTAAATCCTGATAAGTATAAAAGGTGAATATGGACCCGTTCACCTATCATGTGATATGATAAAAAGATGCATTTATAAGATAATCACATGTACGTTTGTTGTCAACATGTAGTTTGACATTCACAAAATTGTTTGTGCAAAAATAATTGAGATAAGAGCACAATTTCATAATATGAAATCAAGATAATTCACCTTGATAATATTGATAAATATATAAGATGATGTGACATTAAATGTCACATATAGTGAATCATTGCTTATGAAAATAAAGTATTATGTGTTGATTTGAAATATGATATTACATACAGACGAATTTTATGGATCAAACCAATAAGTTATGATTAATTTTTCTGCTAATTGGTTTATGGTCAGGGACCAAATAGTTTTCATCTGATAATTTTGATTTGCAATATATGATTAATATTATACTTTGATATGTGGTATATAATTAATGAATATACTATGATGCACAAAGATAGATTCTCCAAAAGATTAAGATATATGTTAGCTTGTCTAACATAAAGGGGAGATTAGAAGCAACACAAAAGTTGTAAATAATCCTATTGAATGTCCCTTAAAGATAGAGACTACGACATGCATGAAGCATGATAGACTAATCAATTCTAAATAAAATAATCTTTGAAAAAGGGAGAGGATCAAAGAATCAAAATGATCATAATAAGGAGATAATGTGCTCTTGGAGAGCCTACGACATAACACTTAATGAAAACCTCATGAGAGGGGTAGCTACCTAAAAATAATGAAGTGATGAGATCTCAATAAGTTTTGTCATATTGTGAATCGATACAAACTGGTATATCATTGACGATATCTTTGATAAATTGGCGCGCAATATTGTAAAAGATTATGAGGATATGAATTCTACATCTATTAAAGCATGCTCGTGTAGATTATTTATTATCAAGTAAAAAGTGGAATGATGCATATTGGTAAGCATAAAACTTATTTGACTTGCAATCTAGGCACTAGAAGATGTCATACATCTAATATTGAATGTTGTCACTTGACAAAACTAATATGAAAATATCCAATGGGTTTGAAATCTAGCATATACAAGGTTTTGGAAAACTTGTTTATCATCCTCATAAGGAATAAATAGATTCAAAATGCGTAGAGCATATACAAGTATTGTAATGCAAGTTGATAACTATAATTGAAACTCTTGAAGAGTTTTCAAAAGGCAACAGATTATTTGCTTAAAGAAATCAAAGTAAGGAACTTGGAGAAATCTTTGACACCGAAGGGAAGATTCATAAAAGGAGATAGAAGAAAGCATATTTCATCAAGATTTCTCTACACTCATGGACTCCCAAGAATAGTGATATCAACGTGCAAGAGGTATGTTCAAGTAACATTATTGTTGATTTATTCACCAAGTCTCTATCAACTACAACTTTCAAGAAGATGGTGCGCAAGCTTGGAAAACGAAGATTCTAGTCTCTGATTTGATGTTGTCATTAGGGGGAGTTAATATGCGATGTACTCTTTTTTCCTCGCAAGGTTTTGTCCCACTGGGTTTTGCTTGTAAGGTTTTTAATGAGGCATTCATAATGCGTATTATTAGATATGTGTACTCTTTTTCCTTCACTAGATTTTTTTTCCACTGGGTTTTATCTAGTAAGGTTTTAACGAGGCAAATAATCTACCTACATTCAAGGGGGAGTGTTATAAACAATTTGTGTTATAGTGAATGTCTAATTTTGTGGAGTTCTTGTAGGATATGGTTAGAAATCCTACTTGGGGACCAAGTAAGGTTTTCCATATAAATAAAGGGTTTTCCTTCATTGTAAATAAGATTTGTGAAAGATCGATGAATCATGAATATACTTCAAGAGAAATAAGAAGTCTTTTCTCTTCTCCCTACTTTCTTCTTCTTCTAAATTTATATAATTTTATTATTATTATTATTATTATTATTATTATTATTATTATTATTATTATTATTATTATTATT
>NC_028640.1:32157188-32194959 GCF_001406875.1 Solanum pennellii
TGTTGTTGTTGTTGTTGTTGTTGTTGTTGTTGTTGTTGTTATTGTTGTTATTATTATTGTTTTTATTATTGATGTTGTTATTATTATAATTATAATTATAATTATTATTATTATTATTATTATTTATTATTATTATTATTGTTGTTGTTGTTATTTTATTGTTATTCTTCTTCTTCTTCTTCTTCTTCTTCTTCTTATTATTATTATTATTATTATTATTATTATTATTGTTGTTGTTGTTGTTGTTGTTGTTGTTGTTGTTGTTGTTGTTGTTGTTGTTGTTGTTGTTGTTATTATTATTCTTATTAATATTATTATTATTGTTATTGTTATTGTTATTATTATTATTATCATTTTATTATTATTATTTTTACTATACCATCTAAAATATTCTAACTTTGGGCAAAATTATCCTTTATATTAAGTTGGTTATCTCTACTATAATTTCTTTTGGAACTAGTGTGATTTTTTTAGAATTGAGTATTATTTATTCAAAATGTTGGTGACCGTGTTTTTTACAGTTCCAACACATATATTATCTTTATTAACTAATCTAGATTTTCTTTTGTAATACTGGGGTTCTTTGTGTTTACCATAACCATAGTTAATATGAATAGCATGATCTTGTACAACTGGAAATGGGCTTCTTAACTTTGCTCTATCGCACGATCAAGATTATGAAGGAAGGTAACATTTGCTAAATGTCCTAGCAGCCCCCTAATTATAAATGTAGCGCGCAAAACATTCATAACTAAGGCTCTACAAGACACGACTTTGTAGACCCCCTAGGACGAACTGCTCTGATACCACTTTTTTCAGCCTCCAACCCTAGGGTGAGGCGGAAAAGTACCTTATAAACACATGCTTTACAAGTAATTTATGATGAGAAACTAAACTACTATGCAGATTACTGATGAGAAGCTTCATATACAACACATTTTGACTAGCTAAGCTGCTATATGTGACAAGTGAAACTATGAATACAAATGATAGATTTACAATGTCTATAAAGCCTCTACTGGAATCCATGATGGTACCACTATGAAAATACGCATAGTAAAGACTCCGCAAAGCCCCGAATCGACAAGGAGCTCACCAACATCCGCTGAGTATAATGTGATTCTATTGGGAAGATATGCGTTGTGTACGTGAACCTGCAACATGAAATGCAGCGTCCCCAATAAGCGACGTCAGTACGAAAGAATATACTGAATATGTAAGGCATAATACAATCATATTTTATTTGAGATCTCAAGTGCAACCAAATACCAATAGATAAGGATTAGAGACTACCTTTGCTTAGTACTTGTGGAATTGTGCTTGTTACGTTCCTTTCTATACATTTCTGTACTTTATATTCTTTATAAAACATATGGTACAAATGACCAGCTAATCAGTGGTAGAAGAGGATGACCCATGTAGGCATTTTAACCCTTGGGATGCTGTCCTCATGATTTCACAAATTAGGATCGGCCCATGCTAGGCTTTTACCCCTGAGCTGCCACCCTTCCATACCAATTGGGATCGGCCCATGCTAGGCTTTCGCCCTTGAGCCACTTGATCACAATGTAATAAGTTGTAATTCTAGTATTAGTAGCTAATCAATCAATTTGAGCCACTTGATCACACCCAAATAGTAACAAAGCAATAAGCTGCAATTTATCTAGTGAGTGTTTGCTTTCCTTCCCTATCCCTTTGATCGCGTCTATATACTGTACAACCTTCGTATCAGGTCTTCCCCTAAACTCCCTGCAATATTTAAGTCCTATAACGTCTCCATAACTTCCCTGCACATCCAGTCACATCCCTTATCATAACATACATAAAACAATCTTTGAACATAATAATGTAATAGAAGCAATGTGAATCATGGTTTTTGATCACCAGCACTTGAACAACTAATGTTACTTTTAAAGTGCTCAAACAAGCTCATAGCTTAATTTAAAGAGGACTCCCCACCATAGTTGTCCCAACATGCACTAATTACCAGAACATCCTCCCCGATACTCACCATGTAAAACTAACAATTCCAACTCACTAACACATACCAAGTGTCCTAATTAACTCAAGCACAAAATGGAGAAAATTGCAGTAGCTTACTTTCTGGACATAACTACCACTTGCCAAGACTTGGATTCTTCAAGGTAAAGGTTGTCCTCCTTAACTTGTCTTGAATTATACCTTTCAATAGGTTCAAATGCCTATTATTCAAGAACCCTAATAGTATTTAATGGATGTTGTATGAATCTAAGAGAGAGAAGAGATTAAGCTATAGTAATCAGATTTTTTGTCAAAGTATAAATGGTTTTAAAAAGCTAATATAAATCTCTTTTAAAGGGACCTGGTTCGGCCGACTTTCTCACTCATTTTGGGCCATAATTTTTCAAGTAGGTGACCCACCTAGTTGGACTTTTCATTTGGACTTTCTGGACTTAAGAACATTGGCCTTTGCCACCTTTCTTGTCTTTGCAGTCAACATGTGTCTTTAATTTGGGCCACACCTTTAAGTAGGTGATGCACCTAGTTTTCCATTAAACTTGTTTCTTGTGGGCTTGGGAAGATTGGGCCTTGGCTGTCTATTTTCCCCTTATTCTTCTATTCAACTTGGGCTAAATTAATGCAAATAGGTGTAGTGTACTTGGCCCAATAACACAGTCAAAAGAGTCTTAGTAGGTGATGCACCTACTTGGTCCTTTGGGCTAGTCAATAAGTCAAAGTAGGTGATGCACTTACTTGTCACCTATTAGCTTATTGAAGTCAAGCAAGCACCTCAATATTTTGTTCCATTTCTAGACCCTAATAACTTTAACATAATTTAGAACTTATATACACTATGTCACTTTAGACTTGAGACTCAAATACCACCTTGTGGTCTCAAGTTTAAATACTTCCATCGACATCAACTTAATTAGGTGGAATCAAAATCTTTGGACAGTTCACTTTTATCCTATTTTATTGCCACTAATCGCATAGGAAATCGAATCCATAACTATTATACCACAAGGCAGTTTATAAGCATTATATAAATAGACTAGTGCACGTAGAATACGGGGTGTTACATCCTCCCCTTTTTATGATCATTTGTCCTCGAATGATAGGTGCACCTGGTAGTTCGGTTAATCTCTGAATTTCATAGAGAGATTTGCGAGAGTCCCCATTGTAAATAGAAAGGACTATCCAAAATCCATAAACTAACCTAAAAAATGTATAGACAAATCTAGCATGACGTCTCGATAGATATCGTTCATGAAATAGTAATATGAAAAATTAAATCCCTTCTTTACCATGTAATTCACTGAAGATACACAAGTAGTACTCATACAAATAAGATTGTAATATACCTAAACACAAGACACACAAATGAGATATCAAATGAATAAATTCTAGCAGGTTTCATGATTATATAAGGGGACCACATGATCTAATATCCTTATATTGATGTTTAAAATAAGGAGGATTACTTAGTATCTCTCCACCATCTTCTATTTCCAAGTATCTTATGTTATATTCTATTCCTTCCCTAATACTCATGGTTACACATTTTGAGCTTAGGTTTTGTGTCTTAACATTCAAGAATAACTATAGCATCTCCCAATTATTTTTGTATATGAATGAACACATAAAATCATAGACTATCGGGGCAGTACTTTCCTTTCTCTTTTATTTCATGACACTTTTCAGAGGTGAGTCTTTTAAGAAGCATAGCAGTTAATATAAAAGCTAAAGTTTTATGCTGCTCTTGCGAATAGGGTATTATGCTAAGTTATTTATATATGGTTGATTAAATTTACATATATGCCCAACCTTTTCTGGTCAAAATCTTCACTACATAATGATAAAAGGAAATATTTTCCCAAATTGTTCAAAACTCAAATCAATTAGCATAGAGGGGGCATAGAATATGGATGAATAAGTCACATTAGGCATGACACATATGCAGACTAGCCCAAAAGGGAGCACGCAAGGTATACTGGCATTAAGCTATAGAAATACATGGTGTACGTGTGCATATGAGCTATAGGTTAGCGTGTGAGAGAATGAACTATAGGGAATTTAGGAATGGACAGATGCATGTACATAAGCTAAGACATGTAGTAGATATGACATGTATACATATAAGAAAATGAACTAAGAAACACAAATCACATTGAGCAAGATTGTTATATTGCATGAATAGGTGGACTAACATGTCAATGAGCACAGATATGAAATATGAGCAAGTGAGCAATAACACATGGCAGGAAAAGCTACAAGGCCTGAAATGTTTAAGCAAGTAGGCTACGAGTATGCAAAATATATAGAAATGGTCATATGATTAATTAGCATGCATTACCCATACCATATGGACAAGTGGCATGTGGGAAGTAACCAGTGCAATAAATAACATGCAAGGAAAAGTTCCTACGAAACCATCAATGAACAAGTGTGCTTTGAAGTGGATAACACTTGCATATAAGCATTCCATGATGTTAGGTAACCTGTGAGAAGGCAATCCACAAAGGGAAAATGACATACAAATAGATAAGTTATAGAACATGTAGCATGTATAATTATATAACAAATCATCTTTGGAAACTACAATATATCCTATAGAACAACTCTACCGTACTAAGGTAAACACACTGTCTTAAGCGTTTAAATTACAGGTTGGATAGTTCTGCTCATATTTCTTACTCGCCTCAAAACACATACAATTGATTTTCCCATGTACTATCACCAATCTCCTAAGAATTCTTAGAGGTGTTCTTATATTGGGACTTGGCTTCCGTCTATGTCAATATAAATAAAACAGTCAAGATAGAAAAGAAAATCCTCAAAAAAAGTAGTTCATCTTTTAGAGTAGGAGGCCGAGGTCAACTTTGCCTTCATTACTAGCTTGTGTTATATCACACTCAACGCCTGATGCCCCTTGAAGATCGAAAAAGAAAATACATAGTGAAGCTTGAACGCACCATGAAATATGAACTCTAATAACATGTAAATGTCAGGTACCTATAAAGTTATATCATGATTCATAGCGTCTTAGATTTAGCCTATTTGGGCTAAACTAGATAGGTCTGGCCATACTATATTCCTCCTCTTTTTAAATAATAAGTGAGGGTGCTTCGACTCTTTTCCCATTCAATATAGCAAATAAGAACAACAAGCAATATGCATATGATCAATTTTTTTTCATTTCCCTTAACTGGACTAGGACTGATGAATTACAGGCATATATTAAATGAATCCGGTAATATCTCTGTTCAATTTGATGGAAGTCTATACATATGTACAATACTCTACTTCTATTTGTACTAATGATGTGGATGAACTAGGTCCATCTTCTATCTAGGTAACATGAAATTCACCTCTTTTTTCTTGTTGTTATCAAGACTGAATATGAAAACTTGAATCGATACTAAATTGACTTCTCTATGTAACAAAGTTTCACAAAATTGTTCCCAGGTGCGTCATTATAACTCGTTAGCGTTGAAGAGTTGATAACATTTTCTTACCGCATAACTTTAGCAATTACTCTCTCATAACCACCTATCTCACTCCTCTTAGCACCCTCATATCACCCATACTCCTATGTATAGGAAATTTGACATATTGCATCTCTTTCTGATGGGAAGTTGTCTGTACATATTCGACCTGTATAATTTAAGCTTCATTCTCACAAGCTTCCTATCTAACAAGTAACTTTTAATCAGAACTAGCAGCTTCATGTTCAAGATTCCATTATGTATAACCAACTAATCATAAAGTAGTTCTAACCAATCAACTTTCTTTTCATTATCCTTACCCTTTGCATAATAATTCTCTATAGCCAACAAACACATAGATCATAAAAGGAACCACCACAGATATATCATTTGCAACAATTGGCAAACTTATCCCTAAGTTTTATAATCATGAAAAGAATAATAATGTTATTAGTACTTATTCGGAGTTGTTGGCACATACCATATAAATGCCAAGCATTAACATACTCAGGAGGACAAACGGTGAGAATTTGAGCTTTGTCAGCCAATTAGGGGTATCTGTAGTAACATTATTGCACTGATACATCAACCTATAAAATTGTGCCACTAGCTTCTTTGAACTAAAAGAAACTGGTTTGACTACATCAATTTCGAGAACATGTGCAACGCTGAAAATTCTATGTATATCAAAGACTAAGAACAAGTATGCTCTATAGGAATAAATCCTGTAAGTATGGAGGAAATATAGAACTCAAGATCTGGTCACATCCTCCTAAGAACATGTCCCTTGAAATGCTACAGCAAATATATGTAACTAGGTAACAAATCATTTTTAAACCAACATGATGCAAATGGTACAAATGCAACTTTAAATGTAAATAACATAAAAGCCTTTACATACCTTGTGGAGTGAGATGGTCGAATAAAATGAGATCAATCTAGTCAAACTTTTGGTAACATAAGGTCCTTTCTGTATATTACACGCTGACACTTTAACAACCGTTAACCACAACCATAGTTAATATGAATAGCATGATCCTGTACAACTTGAAATTGGCTTTTTAACTTCGCTCTATCGCACGATCAAGATTATGAAGGAAGGTAACATTTCCTAAATGTCCAAGCAGCCCCTAATTGTAAATATGGCGCGCAACACATTCATAACTAAGGCTCTACTAGACGAACTGCTCTGATACCACTTTTCTCAGCCTCCAACCCTAGGTGAGGCGGACAAGTACCTTATAAACACATGCTTTACAAGTAATCTATGATGAGAAACTAAACTACTATGCAGATTACTGATGAGAAGCTTCATATACAACACATTTTGACTAGCTGAACTGCTATATGTGACAAGTGAAACTATGAATACAGATGATAGCTTTACAATGTCTACAAAGCCTCTACTGAAATCCATGATGGTACCACTATGAAAATACGCGTAGTAAAGACTCCGCAAAGCCCCGAATCGACCAGGAGCTCACCAACATCCACTGATTATAATGTGCTTCTATTGGGAAGATTTGCTAGTTGAGTACTTGTACCTGCAGCATGAAATGTAGCGTCCCCAATAAGGGACGTCAGTACGAAAAAATGTACTGAATATGTAAGGCATAATACAACCATATTTAACATGAGATATCAAGTGCAACGAAATACCAATATATAAGGATTAGAGACCACCTTTGCTTTCTACTTGTGGAATCATGCATGTTACATTCTTTTCTCTACTTTTCTGTACTTTATAATCTTTATACACCATATGATACAAATGACCAGCTGATCAGTGGTAGAAGAGGATGACCCATGCTAGGCATTTTAACCCCTGGAATGTTGTCTTCGTAATTTAACGAATTGGGATTGGCCCATGCTAAATTTTCGCCCCTGAGCTGCCACCCTTCCATACCAATTGGGATCGGCCCATGCTAGGATTTCGCCCCTGAGCTACCACCCTCTTATATCAATCGGGATAGGCCCATGCTAGGCTTTCTCCCCTTAGCTTCCATCCATAATCATACAGATTACTTCACTTAGATTCTTTCATCTTTGAGGTTTTTGTTTATCAGTTCATAAGTATTTTAGGATTGCTCTTTAGATAATCATAACTCTTTTGAGATTGTTCTTTTTGATGTTCATAACTTGTTTGTGATTGTTTGTTTTGGTGGTCATAATCCTTGTTTAGATTTGGAACTACAGACCATCAGTAGAAGACAAATGAATATGGACTTATGTTAATAACAATGACATGGGAAGCAAATGTGACTTGAACGTAGTACTTAGGAGCTTATATGACTCCGTAAGAATTTTGACATCTCAAATTGAAGCACATCCAGTGAAGACAATTTAACATTCATCCAAGAGATTTGAACTCTATATGATGCAAATACAAGGTGTTCATGCATGTGGAACCAAAGGGGGAAATGTTGGCAGATTTAACTTAAGGACGAACACATATTCCTATTAAGTACATATAAATGTACAATTGAGCAAGTAGTGATCCTGTGAGGTAACATTATAGTTTAACACAATGGGAGTAATAACAAAGAAAGGGAACATATGAACATGTGACAAGGTGACATATTTATAAATCAAGTTTAAACTTTGCATGCTAACACATGGTAGAGTAAACACACACATTAAGTAAAAAACTCATATTAGAGTACCCACTTCAATGCTCTAGGGAGTAGGAACTTCAACTATGGATCAGTCACTACCAAGGGCACTTAGAAAGCTTACTTTTTGTAAGGCAAGTTTTGGATTCATGCCAAAGAAATAGGAAATTAAATAGCCTTACATACCTTGCTATACAATTCAAAACGTATGACTTAAGCACCTCTTGAGATCATTAATCTACAATATAATAAGTTGTCAGACTAGTATTAGTAGCTAATCAATCAATTTGAGCCACTTGATCATACCCAAATAGTAACGAAGCAGTAGGATGCAATCTATCTAGTGAGTGTTTTCTTTCCTTCCCTATCCTTTTAATCGTGTCTATATATACTGTACAACCTTCGTATCAGGACCTCCCCAACTCCCTGCAATATTTAAGTCCTTTAACGTCTCCATAACTTCCCCGCACATCCAGTCACATCCCTTATCATAACATACATAAAACAATCTTTGAACATAATAATGTAATAGAAGCAATGTGAATCATGGTTTTTGATCACCAGCACTTGAACAACTAACGTTACTTTTAAAGTGCTCAAACAAGCTCATAGCTTAATTTAAAGAGGACTCCCCACCATAGCTGTCCCAACATGCACTAATCACCAGAACATCCTCCCAATACTCACCATGTCAAAGTAACCATTCCAACTCACTAACACATACCAAGTGTCCTAATTGAATCAAGCACAAGAGGGAGAAAATTGCAGTAGCTTACCTTGCTGGAAATAACTACCACTTGCTAAGACTTGGATTCTTCAAGGTAAAGGTTGTCCTCCTTCACTTGTCTTAACATATACCTTTCTATAGCTTGAAATACTTATTATTCAAGAACCCTAGTGGTATTTATTGGCTTTTATATGAATCTAAGAGAGAGAGGAGATAAAGCTCTAGTAATCAGATTTTTTGTCAAAGCAAAAATGGTTGAAAAAAGCTTATATCAATATCTTTTAAAGTGACCTGGTTTGGCCGACTTTCTCACTAATTTTGGGCCATAATTTGTCAAGTAGGTGACCCACCTACTTGGACTTTTCATTTGGACTTTCTGGACTTAAGAGCATTGGCCTTTTGCAACCTTCCTTGTACTTCATTTGCAGTCAACATGTGTCTTTAATTTGGGCACACCTTTAAGTAGGTGATGCACCTAGTTTTCCATTAAACTTGTTTCTTGTGGGCTTGAGAAGATTGGGCCTTGGCTGTCCATTTTCCCCTTATTCTTCTATTCAACTTGGGGTAAATTAATGCAAATAGGTGTATTGTACTTGGCCCAATAACACAGTTAAAAGAGTCTTAGTAGGTGATGGACCTACTTAGTTCTTTGGGCTAGTCAATAAGTCAAAGTAGGTGATGCACCTACTTGTCACCTACTAGCTTAGTGAAGTCAAGCAAGGACCTCAATATTTTATTCCATTTCTAGACATTAATAACTTTAACATAACTTAGAACTTATATACATTATGTCACTTTATACTTTAGACTCAAAAACCACCTTGTGATCTCAAGTTTAAATACTTCCATAATTGGGTCGCATCAAAAGTCTCTGGACAGTTCACTTTAATCCTATTTTATTGCCACTAATCGTATAGGAAATCGAATCCATAACTATACCCCAAGGCAGTTTATAAGCATTATATAAATAGAACTAGTACATTTATATACAGATATTATTTATCATATTTATCTATATACAATCAATAGAACTTTCATTTTTATACATATACAAATATTGAGTTACAAGTGTTTATACATATATAAATTTTGTGTTCTTCGTAAATAATGTATGTAGTTCCTCACTAATTATACATATATTTATATATATGCAATGATTTTGTTATAAATTTCAGATTATTTTTCGGAACATAACTCCAACCCCATTGGAAATGGCAATCATTCCATTGTCGCAAGAGTATGTCGAATTTCATACAACTTTGCCATCAATAGCACCTTCCAAAATTGAAGCAGATGATGTTATACAATCTCCTGAGTCAGATGATGACTTTCAAGACCCACCAAAATCAATTAACAACAAGGGAAAGGAAAAAGTTGTATCTGATTCATATATCTTAACTATCAAGAAGCGACTCAGGCAATCTGTCCCGGTTATACCAAAGAAGATCCCACCCAAAGTTGTTCAAGAACATGATATACAAAGGCCACAAACATGTAATGCCCCAGTCTCTTCATCAGTGAAGACTCGACGTGTGAGGCATAGAAAGCAACCTGCTGTTGTTATAACCAAGCCAATCATCAAACAATTGGTGTCAAACGTAAAAAAATCAAATGCTTCACAGATGTTACAACATCAAACAAAGATTCATCTCAAATTAACATTTCACGTGTTGAATTTGATTCATTCAAATTGTCTATAAGTATAATACTATTGCACATATTGTTGTATATTTATTTTTAAAAATTTTAAATCATACCTTCATGTATTTCTAGGTTAAAGAAGAGTTTACAGAATTAAGAAAGTTGATACAAGAGAACTTCAATGTTGTACTAAATTCCATTAACAACAAAAAATCAACTGCGAAGGTTTTGTATTCAAATATATAATTACATTTGTCATATAAATTTAATTGTGCATGTTGAATTTATAAAAGTTCATTTTCAAGATTCTGATATAGAAATTCCACCGAAATTTTGTTGCCTTTGTATACCTTTGTTGTTTTTGATATATTTTTAAAAATTAATTAAATCTAAGACTGTTGATCAGTCTTTGAAGATTTCCATCACTGACGAGTTATCACCAAATGATACAATTGTAGAGGTTTTATTATGACTTATATGATGTTTTTCTATATGTCTATACACATTGATAATTTTGTTTTTGAATTTATGAAAGTTTGTTTCAGGATTCTGATTTAGAAGTTCTATCGAAATCTTCAATTGGGGGCGTGCCATAGTCACTTATAAGTTTCGAACTACAACATCCAGATGAAATGAATAACTTAGAGAACAGTGAGGTAATTCAATATTATTTGAACGTATATGTGCAACTTTAACTTTTTATTTCTATAATTACTTATATATAAATTAAAATCTATATTTATTACACAACACCCGTTTGTATAATTATTATGCAATACTCTGGAGATGGTGAGAGACATGAGGAGCAGAATGAGTCTGTTTGTTGCAGGATTGGGTCATGCTTCAAGCAAGGAAGGTACGGATGCCATGTTGATAGGTGACATGGATATATCAAGGATGATGGTATACAATCAACATTTGAAGAAGAGAAGATGAAGGATAGAGAAAAGTACCACAACAAGAAGGAGAAGAGTGGGAATGAGTCTTGCCAATCGAAAGGTGGTTCGAGCTAACCACAATTCTAGAAATTAGAGGGGCATGCACCATCATCTGCTAGTGCACCTGTGCCCAAAAACAGAGGTGAGTATAGTGGTCGTAACTCGCAGCACTCCAATGCTAGACCGCCCCAATCTCAAGGTAGTGTGGCACAAAGGGGTAATGGAAGTTCTTTGTGTGGTAGATGTGGTAGAATCCACCCTAGCAAGTGTCGTGATGGCCAGACAGGTTGTTTCAAGTGTGGTCAAGAAGGTCACTTGATGAGAGTGTGCCCTAATAATAAAGCAAGGTGGTGAAAATCCGGGCAACAAAGCCCAATCTTCATCAGTTGCTCCACCAAAAGGGTTCCACCCAGAGGAGCTTCTTCTAGTACTAAAGGAGGGGCAAATCACCTTTATGCAATCACTAGCCGCCAAGAGCAAGAGAACTCTCCATATATGGTCACGGGTATGATCAAGGTCTTTACTTTTGATGTTTATGCTTTATTAGACCCAGGAACAAGTTTATCCTTTGTAACTCCTTATGTTGCAAATCAGTTTGAAATTCTCCCTAAAAAGCTTTGTGAACCTTTCGGTGTTTCTACATCTGTTGGGGAGTCTATTCTAGCGGAAAGAGTCTATCGTGATTGTCTTGTTTTCATCAATCACAAGAGTGCCATGGCTGATTTAATAGAGTTAGACATGGTGGATTTTGATGTCATTCTAGGTATGGACTGGCTCCATGCTTGTTATGCATCAATGGATTGCAGAACTTGAGTTGTCAAATTCTAGAGTCCAAATGAGCCAGTCATACAGTGGGCTAGTAGTTCAGCAGTGTGCCTAAGGGTCGCTTCATTTCGTACCTTAAGGAGAGGAAGTTAGTTTCTAAAGGATGTATCTATCACTTAGTGCGAGTTAATGACTCGAGTGTTGAGGTACCTTCCCTTCAGTCAGTTCCCTTTGTCTGTGAGTTTCCAGAAGTCTTTCCTGATGATCTACCTAGAGTCCCTCTTGAAAGAGAGATAGACTTCAGCATAGATGTTATCCCAGATACTCATCCTATATCTATTCTGCCATATAGAATGGCACCAACAGAATTAAAAGAACTAAAAGAACAACTAAAGTATCTGCAAGATAAAGACTTTATCCGACCAAGTGTCTCACCTTGGGGCGCTCCGATCTTGTTTGCTAGGAAGAAGTATGGGTCTCTTCGGATGTGTATAAATTACCGTCAAGTTAAATAAGGTGAGCATCAAGTATAAATATCCTCTTCCAAGGATAGATGATCTCTTCGATCAACTTTAGGGTACTTCTTGCTTTTCCAAGATTGAGCTCAGATTAGGCTATCATCAGTTGAAGATTAGGGAATGTGATATTCCCAAGACAACTTTTAGAACAAGTTATGGGCACTATGAATTTCTGGTTATGTCCTTTGGTTTGACTAAAACACCTACAGCGTTCATGGATCTTATGAACCGAGTCTTCAAACCTTATTTGGATCGGTTTGTCATCGTTTTCATTGATGACATACTGATTTGTTCAAGGAATGGAGAAGATTATGCTATCCACCTAAGGGTTATTCTTCAGACTTTGAGAGATAAGAAGTTGTATGCCAAGTTCTCCAAGTGCGAGTTTTGGCTTAAGTCTGTGGCGTTCCTAGGCCACATTGTTTCTAGTGAGGGTATTAAAGTTGACATTCAGAAGATAGAAGCAGTAAAGAGTTGGACTAGAACCACATCTCCGATAGATATAAAGAGTTTCTTGGGGTTGGTTGTGTGTTATCGGAGATTTGTTAAAGGATTCTCATCTATCTCTTCTCCTTTGACCAAGTTAACTCATAAGACAGTTAAGTCTTAATGGTCTGAAGCTTGTGAGAAAAGCTTTCAGGAGTTGGAAAAAGAGATTCACTACCGCTCTAGTTTTGACCTTACCAGAGGGTACTCAAGTCTTTGTGGTATATTGTAACGAATCAAAAGTTGGCTTGGGCTATGTATTAATGCAAAATGGCAAGGTCATCGTTTTTTATGCTTCCACAGTTGAATGTTTATGAGAAGAATTATCCAACTCATGACTTAGAATTGGCTGCAGTAGTGCTTGCATTGAAGATATGGCGTCATTATTATTTGGTGTTCATGTGGATATATTCACTGATCACAAGAGCCTCCAATATGGTTCACTTAGAAAGAGCTCAACCTCAGACAGAGAAGGTCATTGAAATTACTCAAGGATTATGACATGAGTATTCTTTACTACCCAGGTAAGGCTAACGTGGTTGCTGATGCCTTGAGCAGGTTGTCCATGGGAAGTACTTCCCATGTCGAAGAAGAAAAGAGGGAGTTAGCAAAAAATGGCACAAACTTGCACGTTTAAGAGTCAGTCTTGTGGACTCAACAGAAGGAGGCATAGTGGTAACCAATGGGGATGAATCATCCTTGGTATAAGAAGTGAAAGAGAGAAGCAAGACGAAGACCCTATCTTCTTGGTTTGAAGGCAAGTGTCCATAGCCAAAGAGTTAGGCTTTCTAATAAGGGGAGATAGTGCGCTGAAATACCAATGCAGATTATGTGTACCTAAGGTGGATGGACTTCAAGAGAGGATCTTGGAGGAGGCTCATAGCTCCAGATACTCCATTCATCCGGGTTCCAACAAAACATACCATGATTTGAGAGAGGTATATTGGTGGGAAGGCATGAAGAAAGATATTGCTTAATTTGTTTCCAAATGTTCAAATTGTCAGCAAGTGAAGGTAGAACACCAAAGACCTGGAGGTTTAGCTCAGAATATAGAACTTCTGAAATGGAAGTGGGAGATGATTAATATGGACGTCATCACAGGCTTGCCAAGATTGTGAAGGCAACATGACTCCATTTGGGTGATTGTCGACAGAATGGCAAAGTCAGCCCATTTCTTGTCGGTCAAGACCTATTCGGCTTATGCTACGATGTACCTTCAGGAAGTGGTAAGACTGCATGGAGTCTCGATCTCCATTATTTCAGATAGAGGTGCACAATTTATTGTACAATTCTGGAAATCTTTCCAAAAAGGTTTGGGTTCCAAGGTGAATTTGAGCACTGCTTTTCATCCTCAAACAGATGGACAAGCAGAGCGCACTGTCCTTAAAATATATGTTAAGAGCTTGTGTGATCGACTTCAAGGGAAATTGGGTTAATCACCTACCTCTAATCGAGTTCGCTTACAACAATAGTTATCATCGAGCATCCAAATGGCTCCATATGAAGCTCTTTATGGTAGAAGATGCAAATCTCCTATTGAGTGGTTCGAGGCTGGCGAAGCAGGGTTGATAGGACCAAATTTAGTTCACCAAGCTAAGGAGAAGGTGAAAGTGATTCAAGAAAGGTTGAAGACTGCACAAAGTCGCCAAAAATTCTACACAAATTTTAGAAGAAAGCCATTAGAGTTTGAGGTAGATGATTGGGTGTATCTTAAAGTGTCACCTATGAAAGGAGTTATGAGGTTTGGTAAGAAGGGGAAACTTAGTCCCCAGTAGATTGGACCTTATAGAATCTCCAAAAGAGTGCGCAATGTGTCTTACGAGTTGGAGCTACCCAAGACTTAGAAGCAGTTCATCCGGTATTTCATATTTCTATGTTGAAGAAAGTTTGGGTGATCCATCATTGATAGTACCAACAGAGAATGTGGGGATTAATGGATAACTTATCCTATGAAGAAGTTCCGGTTCAGACTTTGGATTGGCAAGTTTGCAAGTTCAGGACAAAAGAAATTGCTTGAGTCAAGGTCCTTTGGAGGAACCAATTTGTTGAAGAAGCAACTTGGGAAGCAGAGGACGGTATGAAGAAGAGATATCCACATCTCTTAGAATCTAGAGAGGAGGCAAATCAAGGTAGTAACCTCTCTTCTTAACACTTTCTGAGGTAATGTATAAGCATGTAATACTTGCTTGTGTTGTTGAGTGCTGAAATGAAATTACTATCCTTAGCGTTGAGAAAGAATTCTCATTAAAGGATGAATGTTCCCAAGGGGGAGATATTGTAACATCTCGTATTCTAGACAAACTAAATTAAGCTAAGAAAAGCAAGTAGAAATAAATTTGAAAAAAATGGGAGAATCTGGGATTTCAAAAGTGCATTTTGGTTATTTTCAGACGACCATAACCAGGGGAGGAGCTAGCTTATTGCAAGGGGGTTCATCCGAACACCCTTCGGCGAAATCATTTATACATGATTAAAATAATTTTTTAAGTATATATATATAATAGTTGTCGAACCCCCTTGGACTACTTCCTGTATTTATTTCTCAAGATTTTCAAACCCCTTATTGAAAATCTAGGCTCCACCACTGATCATAACTTCCAGGTCAGAAGGAGTTTGGGTGAGTTCTTTATATGGATGGTAAGCTTGTTGGAAGATCTTTCTAATGACGCCAAGTTTGCAAATTTCCTAGTCGTATGAGTGAGATATGACCTTTGAAGGATGGGTTGTTGAGCAAGGAAAGTTCCAATACCGGATGTAGTAAGGGTGTTTTGGTCTTTTCCTTAAGTAAATTAATTATTTCATTTTGGAGTAATATGTTGGGGTATAAACTGACCCATTTAGTTTACGCACTTGGAAAAGAGACTATGTTTTTGAAAGCAAGAAGAGAAGCAAGAAGATGACACGAGAACACCAAGTTTAGCTTCGTGGATTTTCGTTGGGGGTGATCCATAAGAAGGTATGTGGGATCTTTTGTGTTGGGTTACTTCACCCACACACCAATTTAATTCAAATCAGTCAAGTTCATGAAATAACTCATGTTAGAGGTTAAAATATTAAAAAAAAGTTTGACGTTCTTGTTGATTGGATTGTTGTTGATCGTTGTTAGTTGTAATCCATGTTTTAGGACTGTTCTCGGGTCTAAAACATTGGTAAATGAGTTAATTAGGTATCATAAGTTTTTGGGGTGGGATCCATGGGATTTTGGAAAGGTTTAGTGATGAAAAACGAAGAAGAAAGTCGGAAAACCCGTTGGGGGTATGCTAGGGCACCGCGCCTCTAAATCCCCTCAGGACAAAGTCTGTCCTTCAGGTTTTGGCGCACCGCTCCTCTCAGAGCTCCCGAGGACCCCCTGAAGACACCGTTCTTTCCCTATCTTTTCGTGCTAGTTCCTACGGATGTACCCCTCATTCCTAGTTATTTCCATCACTCTAAGATACATCTAAATATCATGAAATCATCCATAAACATGAGATTATGATCCTTGAATCCATAAATCAATTCAAGTAAAGTAAGGTCAAAGTTAAAGAAGTTAAGAGCCAAGTCTAGATAGAAGTTAAGAAGTAAGGCAAAGGTAAAGCTTTTTAAAGTCTTTCACAAATATTTTCACTTTCTTTTAAAGACTTAAAGTTCAAGTCAAGTGAAGAGTTGAGTTCATTTCTTAAAGGCTATAAGGGAACTAAGTATTCCCTAAGAGTTAATGTTTCAAATTAAGTAAAGAGAAAGAGTTGAGTTCATTTCTCAAAAAGATATAAGGGAACTAAGTATTCCCTAGAGGTTTACAAATGTTTCACATTTGTGTAAAGAGGGGAACTGGAAGTTCCAAAAGAATTTTGAACTAATAGGGGAAAATTTATTTCCAAAAGGAGCTTTTTTAAAGCTGATGAGTTCAGTAAATTATCTCAACCCAAAGGAAACCGACATGGAGATGAGAGTTCATATTAACTCAAATGTCCATGTAAACCATGTAGCCAACATGAGAATTGATGTGTCATTCCGTTTAGATGATTACGTAAGGAAAGATAGTAGATCCACTAAGTTGAGTAAGATCCTATACTGATGGCAAGGTGTAGGATGGTCCTCTTGCAACGTGAGGTAAGATGTTGTATCATCACCTAGGCTCATAGTGATGGTAACCTCGTACATTCAATATACTGAGGCAAGTTGGCTTGCATCTTTTCATAATGCAGACGCATGTACCCATGATCAGCACGCAGCGCTTCGTTGATCCAGATTGAGCTTCAGAGTTTGTGGTGAGCCTCCTTTGTATTCCGGAGGACATCCTTTTCATTTCTATATTAGCTTTGTTTTTAGTATGTTGTGGGGTCTGTCCTGACATCCCTCTCTAGACAGTTTAGAGGCTTCGTAAACTATAGTATTTCAGTTTGGAGTTGTTTTCAGTTATTAAGACTCAAGTGTCATTTTGGCCAAAGTTATGACATGATGTATTTTTACTTTTATTATGGTTTACTCATGTCAAAGTTGAGGTTTGTCTTCCGCTGATTCAAGTAGCCAGGTCAAGGATTCGCTTGAGGGCCAGCAATGGTCTTTGAGTGTTGGTCCCGCCCAGGGTGTAGGATCAGGGCATGACAAACTTGATATCAGAGCACAGAGTTCAATAGTCCTAGGGAGTCTATGAAGCCGTGTCACTAGAGTCTTAGTTATCGGTGTAAGATTCGAGGAAGCCTTCTTGAGGAGGTTCTTTCCTTGTGAACCGAAGGAAGCGAAGGTGAGGGAGTTACTTACTTTGAAACAGGACTCCATGAGTGTTCATGAATATGGGTTGAAGTTCACCCAACTATCTCGCTATGCTCCAGACATGGTGAAAGACATGAGGAGCAGAATGAGTCTGTTTGTTGCAGGGTTGGGTCGTGCTTCAAGCAAGGAAGGTAGGGCTTCCATGTTGATAGGTGATATAGATATATCAAGGCAGATGAATACGTTCAACAAATTGAAGAAGAGAATATGAAGGATAGAGAAGAGTACCGCAACAAGAAGGCGAAGACACGGAATGAGTCTGTCCAACCAAAAGCTGGTTCAAGCCGATCACAATTCCAGATATCGGAGGGGCATACACCATCATCTGTTATTGCACCTTCGCCCAAAAACAGAGGTGAGTATAGTGGTTGTAACTCGCAGCAATCCAATGCTAGACCGGCCCAATCTTAAAGTAGTGTGGCACAAAGGGGCAATGGGAGTTCTGTGTGTGGTAGAATCCACCCTGGCATTTGTCGTGATGGCCAAACAGGTTGTTTCAAGAGTGGTCAAGAGGGTCAGTTCATACGATAATGCCCTAATAATAAGCAAGGTGGTGAAAATTCGGGCAACAAATCCCAATATTCATCAGTTGTTCCACCAAACAGGGCTGCACACAGAGGAGCTGCTTCTGGTACCGACAGAGGGGAAAATCGCCTCTATGCAATCACTAGACGCCATGAGCAAGAGAACTCTCCAAATGTAGTCACGAGTATGATCAAAGTCTTTACTTTTGATGTTTATGCTTTATTAGAACCAGGAGCAAGTTTATCCTTTGTAACTCCTTATGTTGCAAATCAGTTTGAAATTCTCCCTCAAAAGCTTTGTGAACCTCTCGGTGTTTCTACAGTTGTTGAGGAGTCTATTCTAGCTGAAAGAGTCTATCGTGATTGTCTTGTTTTCATCAATCACAAGAGTACCATGGATGATTTAATAGAGTTAGACTGACTCCATGCCTGTTATGCATCAATAGATGGCAGAACTCGAGATGTCCGATTCAAGATTCCAAATGAGCCAGTCATAGAGTGGGCTAGTAGTTCAGCAATGCCTAAGGTTCGCTTCATTTCGTACCTTAAGACAAAAAAGTTTGTTTCTAAGGGATGATTTATCACTTAGTCCGAGTTAATGACTCAAGTGTTGAGGTACCTTTCCTTCAGTCAGTTCCTATAGTCAGTGAGTTTCCAGAAGTCTTTCCTGATGATCTACCCGAAGTCCCTCCTGAAAGAGAGATGGATTTCGGCATAGATGTCCTATATCTATTCCGCCACATAGAACGGCACCAACAGAATTAAAAGAACTAAAGTACAATCGAAAGGTCTGTTAGATAAAGGCTTTATCCGGCCAAGTGTCTCACCTTGAGGATATATATAGATTACCTTCAATTAAATGAGGTGACCCTAAGAATAAATATCCTCTTACAAGGATAGATGATCTGTTTGATCAACTTCAAGGTTTTTCCTGCTTTTCCAAGATTGACCTCAGATTAGCCTATCATCATTTAAAGGTTAAGGAATGTGATATTCCCTAGACAGCTTTTAGAACAAGGTATGGGCATTATGAATTTCTATTTATGTCCTTTGGACTGACTAACGCACCTGCAACGTTCATGGATCTTATGAACCGAGTCTTCAAACCTTATTTGGATCTGTTTGTCATAGTTTTCATTGATGACATACTATTTTATTCAAGGAATGAGGAAGATCATGCTAGACACCTAAGGGTTGTTCTTCAGACTTTGAGAGATAACAAGTTGTATGCCAAGTTCTCCAAGTGCGAGTTTTGGCTTAAGTCTGTAGCATTCCTAGGACACATTGTTTCTGGTGAGGTATTAAAGTTGATGATCAGAAGATAGAAGCAGTGGAGAGTTGGCCCAGACCCACATCTCCGACAGATATAAGGAGTTTCTTGGGCATGGCTGGGTATTATAGGAGATTTTTTGAAGGATTCTCATATAATAATGTATATTATAATAATGTATACATTATTAATGTATGTGCACACATTTAAAATAGTAATATAATAAGTTAGATTAGTCAGCACTTTTGAGGCCTATTTAAGGCTTTCAACTTGTATCAGTAGAGGGCATTCAAAATCTTACTAACTTTTAAAAACTCTCTACAATTCTCTCCATTTTCCCTATATTTTCCATTCTCCCATCCATGTTCTTTACTTCCCTAAATCAATAAAATTTTGCAAGTATTAACATTCTTTATTTATAATTGGTTATTATTATGTTTTAAATTTTAAAGTTTTGTTTTAAGTTTGAGTACTGCCTTTTTGTTCTTCTCTTTCTTTAAGTTTTGAATTTTCTTGTTCTTGCTCCCTTCTATTACTCTGCCCAATTTTCATTAGGATTCCCTCCTGGAACTTGGTCCGTCCCCTCCATTAGTATCAGAGCCAAGTTGATCGGGAAGGTATGAGTAAGAGAAGATAAGTCCCTACGCTTTCCTTGGGCGGACGACGTCGAAACTTAGGTTGCAATCGGGGTGATAAGTTCGGAGTTTGGTAGTTGTGGTTCTTCTTACACTTGTGTTCTTATTTTTTTTGAAAGAAGGTAACTCCTAGTGTTACGAAAAAGTTCTCGGAGAAAGAGAAGGTTTAATAATCTTTATTGTAAAATTTTCTTGATGTAAAAGTGAATTTATGTGAAATATATTTTTATCCTTTATGAAATTACTTTCATTTTTTTGACATAGTATTTGGATAGGGGAAGATGAAATTTTCCCTAGCACTTTGGTATGGATTGTCATCTAATTGAGAGGTATAAGGATTTCTTTGGGTTATGAATAATTTCTTCATTTATGTCTTTGGTTATCATGAAATCATTTACGAAACCAATTTCATTATTGTATATATAAGCATTCCTGTGTTTATAATTTATAGTGTCTTTACCTAGATACTTATGTGGAAAATCCTTCAATAATGCAGTTTTGATCTGCGCCTGTATTAAATAAAGTAATTTTATGAATGATGCATTTTTTATCTATGATTAATGTGACAGGTATGTGGTAGCTTTGTGGTCGAATGACCGTAATTGTATTAGTTCCTAATTTCGATAGAGATTATACGAGAGACTCTACTTCTTTTGATGTTTCTCTTGGTTCGGACTTATTTTCTTATTGTTCTTGCTTAGGTGGTGGATTATTTAGCATTTTATTAGTAATCGATTCAACTTCTAGAGTGTTTAAATCTGCTTAATTTCATTTATTTTATCTCAGTTTTCATTAATCTATAATATACCCTATATATTATGGATATTTCTCTAGTATTAGCTTTACTATTCATATTTTTAGTTTTAACATTTAAAGTTAATGTATCAGTTATATTTTGATCATTTATATCTATTCAATAATTAGGATAACAATTAGAGTATATCGGACCATTTGCAAGGTTACTTTGTAGTACTGCTAATAATGAATCATCAAAACTTAATAATCTATTATCCCTTAAAAGAAGACATATGGGTACATATAAACCCAATCTATATAATGGTTTTGTCTGCTACATGAACAAGTCCTATGTGATGAAATTTATAATTTCTCTTATATCTATTAATATCGTTAGTTGCTAATAATTGAATAGCCTCAATATTTTTATGTCCTATTTTATAAACTTTTTTAAAGTGATCTTTCGGAAAATTCCAATTTTGTAGATCATTTTCTATTTCTGCAATTTTATTAGAGGTGGCAAAGATATTAATACTATTTAAAATGTTTTGATGTGTAGGTGAATTCATTTTAATTCAAGGGAGAATATAGCGGGGAGAAGAACGCAATCCTTGGGCTTAAGGTTATTATCGGAATAATAAATTCTTTTTGTAGTAATTGTTGTTACCTTTTTCACTAATTTTCTTTGTTCTTATTCCTCTAGGCTTGGGGTCGGGAACACCTTCTGGGTCCGTCTCTACGACATACATAGTCTAAGCTAATCCAACGAAAAGTAAGGGCTTGCCAACGTCTAAAGCAGGAATTATCCGGTTACCCCACTTATAGGAATAAAACTAGGAAGACAAGTGGAAGAATAATAACAATTACCAAACTCCAACTGACAACCTCAACCACAACCTACGTTTCGACGTTGTCCACCCAAGGTGATTAATCTAACTTATTATGCTATCTATTTTACATGTGTGCATACACTAAGACACATTATTCTTTTTACACGTAACTACTACCTAATACAAATAATTGATGATAATTGTACGTGGCTTGGAATAGATGCCACGTAGTTGGAACTACTTAAACATAGCCTTCACTGCATGTTTATCTTTTTTTTGCTGAAATGTTATCTTCAAAACATAGATCTTGTTATTTGGTCCTTTTGTCAATTTGTGGCTTTATTCCTACATGGTCCACTTTGTCACTTTGTGGCTTTAGACTTTATTCTACGGGGTTCACCTGTTTGCTTATTTGTTGACATAATAAATGATAACACATGCTTGGCACTTTCTTGTTTTTATTGAAGATGATACATATCCTTATTTCTTCATCATCAAAGTATGCTGGCACTTTCTTTTAATAATGAGGTTTGCTTGTGCTATTCCCTGTAGATCTAACATATCTCCGTTGCTAAGCTCTTCATGGGAGGCAGCAGTATCTAATAACTCAAATTTTGATTCTGTATCAGTGTTGATGTTAAATAAGTCTTCCTTGAGCCTCGTTTTTAATCTTTCCTTGTAGTTGTCATAATCCCTTTGGGCGATGAACTTGAATCTAACTTATGTTTGCGGATAATTGGCGCCTAACCTTTAATTTTAATGGTCTTGCTTAAATACTTGATCCTCTCAAATTCACGAATATCGAAGGACAAACTAATAATATAAGAGATCCTTTTTGCAATAAAGAACTTGCATAATTTAATATTTTCTTATCAGGTAGATATATTTCTTTCAAACCTGAAATTTCTCAAACTGTAATTGATGTTGAGTTGATAATACTTGTTTATTTCCTCCAAACTGATTCCACCATTCGTAAAATCATCGAGGAATTATCGCGTTCATCATTTCTTTTGAATATTTGATAAATCAAGTGTGGGTATTTGGTCTAACAAAGATAAAGTTATACTAGGCTACTTTACAATCATACCAATTATATGTTTGGGGAATATGAGCTTTTGATAAGTGAATAGGGTATGTAGATGATCGTCAAATATGCTCAATTTCTACCGAATTGGTATCTGTTAAAATAAATTCATAATACCTCCGGATCTTAAGGGGATCTTCTGTCATCACGTAATTTTTGTTGGTGTAGCAAGGCTTTAGTAAGTCCTGGATTTCATAATTTCCACATTGTTTTTTATTTGGAGTAACCTTATCTTTTTCTTTTTGGGAAGTGGCCCTGAAATTCTTTTGTTGATATATCTTTGCATTTTTCATTTTGTTACTATCCTTTGTTTGGATTGAAAGACTTTTGTTGATCGAGGAGGATGAATTTTCATGGAAAACTGAATGAAGTGGTGTAGCTTGTGTGAGCTAGTTATAGGTTTTTTTTGTGGTGAGGGTACAGTATGTTTATATCTTCTGATTATTTTTATCTTTTTATAAAATGGTCGTTTCATCTTTTCTTCGGGTTTGAACGTCAGAAAAGGTCTTATTCCTGGCCTCATTATTTACTTGAAAAATTCTTTTATTAGAATTTTTGGGAGATTTCCTCCCTTTATTTTAAAAACAAAGTTGTATAGTAACATTTTCCATCTATAAAATGCACAAATTTATTTTAAAATAGGGATAATGCCCAAGTACCCCCTCAACCTATGCTCGAAATCCCAGAGACACACTTATGCTATACTAAGGTCCTATTACCCCCTGAACTTATTTTATAAGTAATTTTCTACCCCTTTTTAGCCTACGTGGCACTAGTTTGAAAAAAAAGTCAACCATCGTTGGGCCCACAAGATAGTGCCACGTAGGTCTAAAAGGGGTAATAAATTATTAATAAAATAAGTTCAGGGGGTAATAGGACCTTAGTATAGTATAAGTGTGTCTCTAAGATTTCGGGCATAGGTTGAAGGGGTACTTGGGCATTATCCCTTTAAAATATTTTGAGCTGCGTTGAAGTCATTATTTAAATTATTTTAAAATTGAGTAGATCCTAGTGCTATAAAGAAGTCTAGGTAAAACCTAGGAGGAGGTGAAGGTTTAGTAATTGTATAATTTTCTAGATGTGCAAACAGATTTATTTTAAAAGTATTTTTCTCTTTTAGGTTTAATATATAATTTAAGTAGGGGAATATAAGATTTTGACCTAGTATTTTGATATGTATGCCTTGCGGTCTAATAATTGTGATGGTATTAATTCTTAATTTAGATAGAGATTCTACGAGGAATTCTACTTCTTTTTATGTTTCTTCAGGTTCAGATTTATAATTTTCCGGTTCCTGATTAGGTGGTAATTTAGTAATTGTGTTAGCTTCTAAGGTGTTGAGTTTCTGCTTAATTTAATATATATTATCTCTTATTTGTAAGATCTCATCCAGAATATTTTATAAATTTATTTTGGATTTAATTGGTTGTTTAAATTTATTCATAACATTTTTCATATCAAAAGGTTTAATAGTTTTATTGTCAGGTTTTTTTTCAAAGACTAAACTTCTTAAGGTAATTACGTATTTTTTCATAAAATCAGGATTTTAAATATGATTTATCATATTAAGGAACGTTTCCTTATTGCTACTAGTAATGACATTTATGGAATGACTTTTGCAGGTGCAACTTGCACTGCCACATTCAGAAGTGCCTGATGACTTATTATCTTCAGAACTATAGGCCAGTTTTAGCTGATCATTGTCGCTAAGATTTTTACCGGGGGAGGAATTATTTTCTTCTAAAATAAATTATAATCTATTTTTTACTTCTTCTTCAAAAATTAACATATTAATTTTCTCTTTCTTTTTATTAGTGGTTGGGCAGTCTTTGGCTAGATGTCCTGTTTTTCCACAGCTCCAACACCTTTTTGTGCTATCTGGTTAAATCTGATTTTACCTGGGTTACGATTAGACCTTGTGAATCCTCTTCTGTAATGATGAGGTTCTTCTTGTTTATGTTTATTTTATTGTTCTCTTTTTTAGAAGCCTCTTTTGATGGGGAAGATAGTTTAATATAACCAAAATTTTGGCAAAAGTTTCCAAGTTTATTTTGTGATATTTTACTATATCTTTTTAGTTGTTTCTTAAGTTTTATATCGGTAAATAATTCTAAATCAGTAATATTTTTGAAACTTATTTCACCATAGGTTTAATTGATTGTAAGGAATTTTTCCTTCAAATCTATCTTTTAATTTTATTCAAACCTTTTCAGCAAGTTGCTTGGGTAGACTACTAATAGATTTTTTTTCAATAATCGTAATTACAGTCTTTTCTAATCATAACTTTGTTGAAAAAAATATCTTTATACCATCTAAAATAGTCTAACTTTGGGCAAGATTATCCTTTATATTAAGTTGGTTATCTCTACTATAATTTCTTTTGGAACTAGTGTGATTTTTATTAAGAATTGAGTATAATTTATTCATAATATTATCTTCTAGTTCTAACCTATTTATCGTATCCTTCTTTTTAATAGGGGCCTGATTATTCTTAGCATGGTGATCGTGTTTTCCACAGTTCCAACACATATTAATGTGTTTATTAACTAATCGAGTTTTCTTTTGTAATACTGGGGTTCGTCGTGTTTATCATTATAATTTTTACGATGATGTTTAGCCCTTTTAAATGATTTTTTAAGTTTAATACTTGTTTCTATCTAGTAATATTTATAAAACTTATGAGATTACCATAGGTTAATTGTTTATACGGGATTTTTCTTTTAAACTTATCCTTAAATATGCTGGTAAATCCAACTGTAATTATAGTAGGTAATTTCATCATATGTTGTATTGGTTATTAATATTCCATTCAGCTAATTCTTTTTCTGAATGCAAAGTATGAGATAAACTCTTATTTTCTTTGTATTGTATATGCGGAAAAGAATTATTCTTTTTTGTAGAATAATTAGAGCTTATTTTATTAATATTATTGTCATTTCTTTTTAATAAAGGATTAGTAATTTTTTATTCGGATTTTAGTTTTTTATTAATAAGATTATTCGTGATTTCAAACTTTTCTTGAAACTCTAGGAATTCAATATTAGAAAATTCTGGTGGTTTAAATATTAGATGAGTTTCTAGATTTTTAGGTTTATCCTTGTAAGAAGGAATTGTTCTACTTTCTTTAGTGTTGATTATATTTATTTGAAAAGGTAAGGTAGTAACAATTCTACCATTTGTGGGTAGACTAATTTCTTTTAAAGGAGGAATTTTAGATTCAACTACCTTATTATTAGTAGTATATCATTTATCAATAAGTATTTCTAACGACTCATTTTGGTTGTCTAATTTTCCCATGTATTCAAACCATTTTAAAAACTCTATATTAAATTTTAACCTTCTCATATCACTAAACCATCTATTTCTAAAGGTTATTCTTTATGATAGAGAATATCTTTGTATATACCATTATTTTTTAATAGAGTTTTCCGGACTAGTCCAAAGCTTATTAAAATAATTAAAATCTGGTTCAAACGGTTCATCTAAATGAATCATGCCAATACAATTTTTAAATTTTTTAATAGATTTTACTAAAGTAGTATCAATTTTTATTATTTTATTACCTTTTATGGTAGTCAATATTAAATATTCTAAGTCTTTTACACATGGTAGAGTGACATGAATAATTAAGAGTTTATACAGTACAGAGTATCTAGTGGAGAGAAGAATACTATTCTTAGGCTTAAATGTCGACCATAAAGATCACTACTTGAATAATAAATTCTTTGTGTAGTAATTGTTGTTACCTTTTTCACTATCCTTCTTTGATTTTATTTCTCTAGGCTTGACGATGGGAACACCCTCCGGGTTCAGCTCTACGACATACACAGTCTAAGCTAATCCAACGGAAAGTATGGGCTTGCCAACGTCTAAACCGGAAATTATCCAACTACCCCACTTCAAGGAATAAAACTAAGAGGATAAGTGGAAGAAGAACAACAACTATCAAACTCTGAACTTCCCACCTCGACCGCTACCTAAGTTTCGACGCCGTCCGCCCAAGGACAGCGTAGGACTTAGCCACTACTATAATATATAGAGTATTCTATAGATTAATGAAAACTAACTTAGCCCCTAGGGCTAAAATGATAAGTAATAAAGAAGTTACCATGCTCATGGAAGCCTCATAACCATAATAACACCTTTGTTCCAAAGATGATAAAATGGGATAACGTATTAACAAAAGATGATTGGCATTTTGACTCCATAACGAAGCCAAAAATTAAAAGAAGAGAATCCACATATTGACCAAGTAATTCAATTTCCAGATGGATCAATAGATTTAAAATTTGTAAGATCCCAATCTTATGATCAAATCTCTTCAAGTAAAAGAAATGTCATTTTCTAGACCTTCTTTCTCCATAACTAAGGAGGAAGATGAAATATCCTTAGAGGAGATAGATAAAATTTAAAGTGGGTAGATTTCTCAAAAACTATTTCCAGAGTAGAATATGAAATTAAAAAGGGATAATGCACAAGTACCCCCTCAACCTATGCCTGAATCTCAGAGACACACTTATACTATAGTAAGGTCCTATTTACCCCCCTCAACTTATTTTAATAATAATTTTCTACCCCTTTTCTGCCTACATGGCACTATCTTGTGGGCCCAATGATGGTTGACTTTTTTTTAAGTTAGTGCCACATTGGACGAGAAGGGGTAGAAAATTACTTACAAAATAAGTTCAGGGGGGATAAAAGGACCTTAGTATAGTAAAGTGTCTCTCTGAGATTTCGGGCATAGGTTGAGGGGGTACTTGTACATTTTCCCAATTGAAAATCCTAAACCCATAAAATATACTAATCCCACTACTAGTAAAATTCAAGAAGTAAAGGATGCTTTGTGAATTATTAGATTATATGAACTTTTTGAACCACATTAAATATTTAGATAAACTTTACACTAGTCAAAAAAATTCCACTTAAAAGGAATAGTATATGTACAAAAATATTCTATATCAGAAAGAATAGCCTTTAGAAATAAATGGTTCAGTGATATGAAGAGATTAAAATGTAATATAGAATTTTTTTAATGGTTTGAGTACACCGAAAATTAGATCACCAAAAAGAGTCATTAAACATGCTCGTGAATAAATGGTACACTACTAAAAATCAAAAAATAATTGAGTCTATGATTTCCCCGTTAGAATAAATTACTTTACTAATAGAGAATAAAATAGTTACTGCCTCACCCTTTAAAATGGACGTAATAGACAAAAGGTGATCCTATTAATAAGGAAATAAATAAAATACTACAACAAAATAATTATACAAATCAACTACTTTACGTAGTATCTAATCAAATTTTAAAAGCTAAAAATAATTCGAATATCAAGGATAAGTCAAGCCCTTCATAAAGAGTAAAAATAAAGATTTAGAAATTCTCCCAATATTTAAATTACCTGAACTTCTCAAAGATAAATTTTCAAACTTTCAAGAGAAACTTGAAATTACTGAAGAACTTGTAGGAATAATTAATGAAAAACTAAATCCAAGGCCATAAACACCTTATCCAAAGATAATGATACTAAAATTGTTAAATTAGCTTCTTATTATTCCATCTAAAATAGTTATTACAAGAAACCTTCCTTTCTGGATATGCAGTATGAAGAAAACTAATTTCTAGCACATACTTCACACTCTAGAAGTGAGATTGCGGAATGGGATATTGATGGACTAGCACAATATCAAATTAATAATAAATTACATGAAATGAGTATGGCCATTACGGCATAAAAAAATTTATCCGATAAACAAGTTGCTACTTTAATTACCGCCAGATTTACTGGCACATTAAAAAATTGGTGGGACAACTACCTCACCGAAGATAATAGGGAAACGGTAGTAAATGCAACTACTATTATCCCTATAGTTAAAACTGAAGCTGGGGTAAAAACTATAGAAAATATGTAGCATAGCTATAGGTGAACCTCAATTCTTTCAAGATAGAAGTTAAGAAATTTTATCTAATCTATCTTGTCCAAAGTTAGATGATTTTAGGTGGTATGAAGATATCTTCATAAACAAAGTTATGATTCGCAAAGACTACAATCATGACTATTGGACAGAAAAATTTATTAGTGGTTTACCAATACAATTAGCTGAAAAGGTTAGAATAAATTTAAAAAATAGGTTTGAAGGAAAAATTTCTTATAATTAATTAACCTATGGTGACCTCATAAGTTTTATAAATATTACTTGATTAATATTATGTACAAATATGAAACATAAAAAACAACTAAAAAGGATAGTAAAATATCACAAAAGGAACTAGGAAATTTTTGTCAAGACTTTGATTATATTAGACCATTTGGGCCATCAAAAGAGGCTTTTAAAGAAATTAAAAGAAGTCATAAGAATGACCATAAATCATCAAAACCCCGTGATTATAAAAAAAAGGTTCAATCATGACCCTCGTAAAAATAGATTTAAACTAAACAACACTGAAAGGTGTTGGGGTTATGGAAAAACGGGACATCGAGCCAAAGACTGTCTAGCCATAATAAAAAGAAAGACAAAATTAATATGTTAGAATTAGAAGAAGTTAAAGATAAGTTGTATTCTATCTTAGAAGAAAATGAAAACAACTCCTCCGATAAAAATCTTAGCGATGAGATCAACTAAATATAGCCTATGATTGATAGTAAGTCATCAGAACCTTGTAAATGCGGCAGTGCAATTTGCACCTGCAAAAATCATTCTATACATGTCATCGCTAGTAGTAATAAATAAACATTCTTTGATATGATAGATCATATTGAGGATCCTGATTTCAAGAAAAAATATTTAATCGCCTAAAGAGATTCAGTTATTTGATAAACAATCTGATAATAGGACTATTAAGCCCTTTGATATGAAAACTTTTTTTGAATAAGTTCAAAAATCAATTAAACCTGAAACAACTCTACAAAATATTCAGACCAAATTATTACAAATAAAAGATGCAATAAATGAAATTAAGCATAGACTCAACACTCTAGAAGTTGAATAATATATTAAATAATCCACCACCTAAGCAAGGATCGGAAGAAACATCAAAAGAAGTGGAGTCTCTCATAGAACCTCTATCGAAATTAGGAATTAATACAATTGCGGTCATTTGACCACAAAGCTACCACATACCCATCACATTAATCATAGATAAAATTACATCATTCATAAAATTGCATTATTTGATACAGGCGTAGATCAAAACTGCATTATTGAAGGATTAATTACACATAAATATCTAGATAAAGTGACTACCAGATTATTCTCCGCAATTGGGGAAAAGCTTAAAATAAATTATAAACTCTGGAATGTTTATATATGCAATAAGGAAATTTGTTTCCTAAATAATTTCATAATAACAAAAGACATAAATGAAGAAATTATATTAGGTTTCCGTTCAGCCTTATACATCCCAATTAGATTGCATCCATACCATAGTACTAGGGAAAAATCTCATCTTCCCCTATCTAAATACTATGTTAAAAGATGAAAGTAATGTCATAAAGGATAAAAATACAAATAAATTCACTTTTACATCAAGAAAATTTTCCAATTAAGGTTATGAGACCTTCTCTTACTCCTAGAACTTTTTTTGTAAAAGTAGGAGTTACCTTCTTTCAAAAGAAAATTTAAATAATGACTGCAACGCAGCCATACATTCTATAAAAATATATATTTTATCATCAATTTTCAAATAAAGGGAACTCTCGCTAAAAAAATTTAAAAGAATTTTTCAGGGAATTAATGAGACCAAGAATAACAAAAATGAAAAATCATTTTTATACCTTTTCGGCTAGTCACAAGATGAAGATTGTTAAAATCATACAAACAAGTCAAAGATTACTCCTCATAAGAAGCAATAGAGGTCAACAATGTTATAAGTTACAAGTCAACAAGCGTTACAGGTACTATCAAATACTACAAATATAAAAACTATGGAAGCCTTGCTACACCAACAAAAAATATGATGAGACAACAGATCCCCGCAAGACCTAGAGGTATTATAAGTTTCTCTTAACAGGTACATTCAAATTGAGAAATATTTGAGAAAATCAACAGGTATTATCAACTCAACATCAAAGGACGTTTACAAAAGTTTTCATAGGATCACATATTTAATCAAGATAATTAAAATTCGACGTCAGTTGTCCGATTGATAAGGTAATTTCAGGCTCATCCCCCAAAAAAGATTTTGACAACTCCAAAGAAATATTAAAAAGAAGGTTAAAGGAAGCCTTATTTAAATCTCAACACTGATACGAAATCTAAATATGAATTATTAGATATTGCTGCTTAGAAACAGAGTTAGGCACAAAATTTTCTCCTTATTATAAGAAATTGCCAGCACTTATCAACAAAAAAAATTAACAAGGAATGGACCCCACATCCAAGGATATGCCATATAGTTAAATTTCAAAGATGTAGCAAGTCTCAAAGATTATTATGACAATATTCAGCTTTGAACAAAGCAACCACATTCACTATGTCAACAATTCCACCAATATGTCCCCCACAAGATTAAAGGTCCAAGCCACAAAGAAACAAAGGACTTGATATCAAGATTTTTCAGCGAACAATACAAGAAGAGATACATGCAACAAAGCTACATTTGCAGCTACGTGACAAATATTCCCAGCTACGAAAAAATATTATCAGAAATGTGTAATAGTTAGTAGTTACGTGTAAAAATAATGGAGTATATCAGTATATGCACACATGTAAAATAGATATCACAATAAGTTAGATTAGTCAGCACTATTAGTCAGCACTTTTGAGGCCTATTTAAGGCTTTCAACTTGTATCAATAGGAGACATTCACAAATCTTACCAACTTTGAAATCCTCTCTACCATATTATCCCAATTTCCCATCTTTTCCATCTCCCATCTTCCATGTTCTCTCTCTCTCTTTTCCCTTAATCAATAAAAAGTTTTGCAAGTACATCTTCTTTACTACTATTTTGATTATTTATTTTATGTTTTAAAATTTAAAGTTTTGTTTACTTTTTTTGTTCTTCTTTTTTGTTTAAGTCTTCTTAAAGTTTTTCTTTAGGTGTTTGCTCCCTTACGTTACTCTTCCCAAATTTCCTTAGGATTCTGTCCCGGAACTCGGTTCGTCCCCTCTATACTCTCTCTTTTCCCTTATCAATAGAAAATTTGTAAGTACATTTTCTCTTTTACTATTTTGATTATTTATTTTATGTTTTAAAATTTAAGTTTAAGTTAACTACTGCTTTCTTATTCCTCTTTTGTCATATCAAAAAGGCTAATAGTTTCATTGTCAGGTTGTTTTTCAAAGACTAAACTTATTAAGGTAATTAGGTTTTTTCCCTAAAACCAGGATTTTTAATATGATTTATCATATTAAGGAATATTTCCTTGTTACTACTAGTAATGACATTTATGGAATGATTTTTGAAGGTGCAACTTGAACTTCCACATTCAGAAGTGCCCGATGAATTATTATCTTCAGAATTATAGGCCATCTTTAGCTAATCATTGTTGTCACGACCCAACCCGATGGGCCGTGACTAGTGCCCGTTTTGGACACTCACATACAAACCTGCTAAGTATAACCAACTGAAACTAAGACAATATGGAATTTAATCAAATCAAGACAACCCCAACGCCATATATATATAAACTGGACCTGTCTCATAAGGAGTATTACCAAAGATTAACGTTTTATCAAGATTATGAACCTTTAATACGATATGGAAACTTACAATCTCAATGACTCTGAGAAGCACTACCATAGATTTGAGAAATCACCATAGCCTTAGACATAGCATATATAGAGAGGAATAGTTGTGGAAGCAAGAATATACGTCACCTAGACGCTCTAGAAGTAAGTATCAAACCTGTCCGTTATTCGCTCATTTTTAAAAGTCATGCCAAACAAAGAAACAAAGGATAGCGTTACATACCGTATAGTTGAGCCGCACGTCCAATATTTACTGCTCAAGCTATTAATCTATAACAAGCAACAATCGTGCCGCAATTAGATAAACGTCGCGCTTTACTACTTATTGTAAGCTAGCTAATAATCTAACAAAAATCCGGCAGCACTTCCCCTGTTTTCCTTACTTCGTCCCAATCCGACAACAACCCAAATTATCCACAGCCAATACCAATAACACATATAACCCAACGAATCATATTAAACAACCCTCCCACCCAAAACAATTCCGTCTCAGCAACCATAGTAACGATGCAACGACACACCGAGCGATAACTCATTTTATAATCGCAACACATCTACCTTATCGTATTCATCCTTTGGAGTATATACCCATAATCACTTTAACATATACATAACGCCAAAACAGAATTTCCCGCAGTTTGCTTTAATCAAAACAGCCCAAACACTAACACGACACCACTAATAATCTGATTATGGTTTCCTTTCATACTTAGCACATTTAATAACTAAAACAAATTTCCTAAGCTACTAGTCACGGCCCCTTCTTAAAATTAATGGCTGATTAACACAGGCATTCTAAGGAATTAACATATCAAGCAAAGAGATTACAAACCGAATTCTTTGCAGCTGCTGGCCAAGAGTTGCATGGCTGGTTTTCTCCATTTCCATGGCTGCCTAAGCCAAGTGGTGGAGAAGATGATATGTTGCAATGCATATCACCACCTCATTTATAATATGAAGTGGAGGCATCCCCCCTCTACACGTGTCCCACTAAGGCCAGCTCCCAATCTGATTCCTTTTAATTTGCCTTGAGTGGTGGGGCCCACTAGATTAATTTAATCCTAATCAGCCACTAATTAATCCCTCACTTAAAGTTAATGGCACTTACATTAGCCAAATCATACTTAATATCACATTTGGAATTAACATCCTTGCCTAATATTTCTTTAATCACTTGGAACTTAAAATAAAATCTCATTCCCCGGACTTACATCTACTAGTTCATGACGTGCACTATGTATAAAAATACGAGGCATAACATCCTTCCCCCCTTAGGAGCATTCGTCCTCGAATGTTAAGTTAGCGTCTTACAAAAAAATTCCAGCGAGGTCTCTCTAACATTTATACCTATCAACCTGCATTCCGTAACTTACAGATGCTTCACAGAGTCACAACTTACTACATAATCTCGTTTATCAATCAATATAGTCAAGCTAGGAATTGAATTACCTGCAGGTACGAGGAACAAGTAAGGATACTTATTCTTCATTTCGTCTTCTGCTTCCCAAGTCATCTCCTCCCTATTATTATTTTGCTACAACACTTTGACGGAAGCCACATTCTTAGTGCGTAACCTTCTAACCTGGCGATCAAGTATAGGTACGGGTTTCTCCTCATATGACAATTCCTCTGTTACCTGAACATCATCTACAGGAGATACTCTAGAAGGATCACCAATACATTTACGTAGCATCGATACATGGAAGACTGGATGTACCTCCTCCAAATCAGATGGTATATCCAACTCATAGGCAACCTTGCCTATCCTACGAACAATCTGATAAGGCCCAATGTATCTCGGACTGAGCTTCCCCTTCCTGCCGAATCTCATCACACCCTTCATGGGTGATACCTTCAGGAATACCCAGTAACCAATCTGAAACTCCAAATCTCGACGCCGATTATCTGCATATGAGTTCTGTCGACTCTGGGATGCTAATAATCTTTCTTGAATAAGCTTCACCTTGTCAACAGCTTGCTGAATCATATCAGGATAATTAACTTAGTCTCGCAAACATCAAACCAACCAATAGGTGACCTGCACTTCCTCCCATATAAGGCCTCGTACGGTGCCATCTCGATACTAGAATGGTAGCTATTATTATAGGCAAACTCAATGAGCGGCGAGTGGTCATCCCAGCTGCCTTTGAAGTCAATAATACAGGCCCGCAACATATCTTCTAATGTCTGAATAGTACGCTCAGCCTGCCCATCAGTCTAAGGGTGAAATATTGTGCTAAGGTTCACCTGTGTCCCCAATCCCTTCTGAAACGATCTCCAAAAGTTGGCTGTAATTTGAGCTCCTCTGTCTGATATAATGGACGTGGGAACCCCGTGAAGTCTCACTATCTCCCTAACATACAACCTCGCATATTCTTCAGCCGAATAAGTAGTCCTGACTGGAAGAAAATGGGCCGATTTCGTCAGCTTATCTACAATAACCCATATAGAGTCATACTTCCGTTGAGTGCGAGGTAAGCCTGTAATGAAGTCCATATTAATCATCTCCCATTTCCAAGTCGGGATCTCTATCTCATGTAATAATCCACCAGGCTTTTGATGTTCGATCTTGACTTGTTGACAATTCGGGCACTGAGCAACAAACTGCGCTATGTCCTTTTTCATGCCATCCCACCAGTATAAGCATCTGAGGTCATGATACATTTTCGTTGACCATGGGTGAATAGTATTGCAGAGTGTGACTCTCCCATAACCTACCGTCGTAGCCCGGCAATATCGGGTACACACAATCTGCCTTCATATCGTAACACTCCGTCAGGTGTAACCTTAAATGGGGTCTTTTCCTTTTGAAGAGCTGCATCTCTATACTGTGCCAGAATAGGGTCCTCGTATTGGTGTCTCTTTACCTCATCTATGATTGAGGACTCAGCAACCTCTCGAATAGAAACTCCACTATCTTCTGAATTAGCCAGACGGACTCCAAGGCTGGATAGCTGCTGAATCTCCCAAGCCATCTCCCTCCTTTCTGGTTGTACATTTGTCAAGCTACCCATGGACTTACGGCTAAGAGCATCTGCTACAACATTCGCTTTCCCTGGATGATATAAAATATCAACATCATAATCCTTTAGCAACTCTAACCACCGCCTCTGTCGTAAGTTCAGCTCCTTCTGTTTAAAGATATATTGGAGACTCTTATGATCTGTATAGATGTCCACATGGACACCATATAAATAATGTCTCCATATCTTCAAGGCATGAACCACGACCGCTAACTCCAGATCGTGAGTAGGATAGTTCTTTTCATGCTTCCTAAGCTGTCGGGAGGCATAGGCTATAACTTTGCCATGCTGCATCAATACACATCCTAGCCCAACACCCGAAGCATCACAATAAATAACATAGCCGTCTGGTCCCTCCGGAAGAGTTAGGACTGGAGCTGTAGTCAATTTGTCTTTCAATAGCTGGAAGCTTCGCTCACAAGCATCAGTCCACTGGAACTTGGCTGCCTTTTGAGTTAGCCTTGTCAAAGGCGCTGAAATTGAGGCAAACTTTTCTACGAATCTCCTGTAATATCCTGCTAACCCCAGAAAGCTGCGTACCTCAGTAGGTGTCGTAGGTCTGGGCCAAGTCTTTACCGCCTCAATCTTCTGCGTGTCTACCCGAATACCATCAGCTCCAATAATATGCCCCAAGAATGCCACTGAAGTCAACCAGAACTCGCACTTAGAAAACTTAGCATACAACTTTTGGTGCTGAAGCACCCTAAGTACCGTCCTTAAATGGTCTGCATGCTCCTCTTCTGAACGTGAATAGACCAGAATATCGTCTATAAATACAATAACAAACATATCAAGGAATGGTTTAAACACTCGATTCATTAAATCCATAAACACCGCTGGAGCATTAGTAAGCCCAAAAGACAGCACTCTAAACTCATAATGCCCGTATCGTGTCCGGAATACCATCTTTGGAATATCTGCCTCCCTTACCCGCACATGATGATAACCTCACCGCAAGTCTATCTTTGAAAAACACTTAGCACCCTGCAACTGGTCAAATAGATCGCCAATCCTTGGGAGGGGATACCTGTTCTTTACTGTTACTTTGTTCAACTGCCTATAATCAATACACATCCGCAGCGACCCATCCTTCTTCCTCACAAACAGTACCGGTGCCCCAAGGTGACGTACTAGGCCTGATGAAGCCCTTTTATAGCAAATCTCTCAATTGCTCTTTGAATTCTTTCAACTCAGCAGGTGCCATTCTATAAGGAGGTATAGATATAGGCTGGGTATCTGGCAGTACATCTATAGTAAACTCTATCTCTCGTTCTGGAGGAAGGCCTGGAAGTTCCTCTGGGAATACATCGGGAAATTCATTAACTACCGGGACTGATTGAAGAGTCGGTGCCTCTGCCTTTATGTCATGCACCCGAACCAGATGATAATTATAGCATTTTCTAACCATCTTCCCGGCCTTAATGTATGAAATGAACTTACCTTTCGGCGATACTGTACTCCCCTTCCACTCTATAATCGGTTCCCCTGGAAATTGAAATCAAACTATCTTTCCTCTGCAATAAACATTAGCATAACAAGCAGCCAACCAATCCATGCCCATAATAGTATCAAACTCAATCATATTTAACTCTATTAGATCTGCTACGGTACGACGACTATATATAACCACTGAACAATTCTTATATACTCGCGTAGCTATGACAGAATCTCCTACAGGTGTAGCTACCTCAAATGGTTCTATCAACTCAGACTCTATTCCGATCCTACTAGCAACGAAGGGAGATATAAATGATAAGGTGGAACCTGGGTCTATCAATGCATACACACTTCGGGAGAATAGTGATAATATACATGTGTTCACATTAGGTGACGCCTCCTGATCCTGCCTACTAGTCAAAGCATATATACTGTTCGAGGGACCGCTAGAACTGGAAGCTCCACCATGTCCTCTACCACGGCCTGCCGGCGCCTGAATACCCTGCCCCGTAGGGTGCATAGCCACAGAAGAAGATGAACCAGCAACGGACCCAGTAGGCTGTGCCATACCACCTGCACTACCTCTAAGGTGACACTCCCTCATAGTATGACCCTGACGGCCGCAAGAAAAACA
>NC_028640.1:32196150-32197863 GCF_001406875.1 Solanum pennellii
TGGGGCCTCGGGGGCTGGTGGTGTCCCCCGAACTGGAGCTGCTGCTACTCTAAGCTCCTCTGGCGGTGGCGGTGAAGCAGAGCTCTCCGACTGGAGCACAATACCAGGCATAGACTGGGCACGGGCCATAGTAACTCTCCGGGTCAGACTAGTACCTTCTGCTACCGATTTGCCCTTCTGGGCGGCTGTCGCTTTCTTTAGAGGCATAGCTGAAACCACAGGGATTCGTTAGAGAGGGATTATCCTGTTAATACAGCTCTATCGCACGATCTAGAATAAGAAGAAAGGATGACATCCTAAATGTCCTGTAGCTTCATGTTTATAGATGTGGTGCATAACAAACCGATGAACAAGACTCTACTAGACACGGTCTGTAGACACTTCCGAGGAGAACCGCTCTGATACCACTCTTTGTCACGACCCAACCCGATGGGCCGTGACTAGTGCCCGTTTTGGACACTCACATACAAACCTGCTAAGTATAACCAACTGAAACTAAGACAATATGGAGTTTAATCAAATCAAGACAACCCCAACACCATATATATATAAAATGGACCTGTCTCATAAGGAGTCATAACCATTCAACCGTAACAACATACGCGAGCCGACAAGGCCGCCACTATCCAAAGCATAATAGCATACGCAAGCAGACAAGGCTGCCACTACACAATACACAATGATGTACGCAGCCGACAAGGCTGCCCCTGTACAAGCGGACATCCCAAACAAACCATGTCCAGACCATTATCAAAAACATATATATGCAACCCACATAATGTCTACAGACCTCTAAGAGTCTAGTAGTGAAACTCAACGGGACAGGGCCCCGCCATACCCATAGACAAGCAAAAGACTACACCAAAAATTTATGTACCAAAACGATTGGGCTCCGGAACAGTGGAGCTCTCCAAATCAGCAGAGTAGATATCCTAGGCGGGAGGATCACCGAACTGTGCGTCTACACCTGTGGGCATGAAACGCAGCCCCCCCCCCCCGAAAAAAGGGGGTCAGTACGGACAATGTACTGAGTATGTAAAGCATAAGGTAAAGATGACAGGATACCAACATGATAAGTCGAAACAAGATATCGCTACACATGTACCTTTTAAGTGAAAATCATGCATATCCTTAACATATTATTATTAGTATTACCAAAGATTAACGTTTTATCAAGATTATGAACCTTTAATACGATATGCATGAACCTTTACTATTACTATTACTATTATTATTATTATTACTATTAGTATTACCAAAGTTAACGTTTTATCAAGATTATGAACCTTTTATCAAGATTATGAACCTTTATTCTTGATAAAACGTTAGTCTTTGGTGATACTAATAATTATTATTATTATCAAGATTATTAATACTATTACTATTATTATTATTATTATTATTATTATTATTATTATTATTAGTAATATTATTTCTATTATTATTATTATTATTATTATTATTATTATTATTATTATTACTATTACAATTACAATTATTATTATTATTACTATTACTATTACTATTACTATTATTATTATTATTACTATAACTATTACTATTACTATTATTATTATTATTATTATTATTATTATTATTATTATTATTGTTATTGTTATTAATATTGTTATTATTATTATTATTATTTTGATTATTATTGTTATTATTATTGTTATTATTATTGTTACTATTATTATTACTATTATTATTACT
>NC_028640.1:32207863-32233148 GCF_001406875.1 Solanum pennellii
ATTATTATTATTATTATTATTATTATTATTATTATTATTATTATTATTGTTATTATTGTTATTTTTGTTATTATTATTATTATTATTATTATTATTACTATTATTATTGTTATTATTGTTATTATTGTTATTATTATTATTGTTATTATTGTAATTATTGTTATTATTGTTATTCTTATTATTATTATTATAATTATTTATTTATTTATTTATTTATTTATTATTATTATTATTATTATTATTATTATTATTATGTACTGTGATGCTTCGGGAGTGGGCTTTGGTTGTGTATTGATGCAGCATGTTAAAGTTATAGCTTATGGCTCAAGGCAGCTGCGGCCACATGAGAAAAATTATCCAACCTATGATCTAGAGCTAGCGGCAGTTGTGTTTGCTTTGAAGATATGGCGTCACTACTTGTATGGAGTTCATGTTCACATATACGCTGATCGCAAAAGCTTGCAATATATCTTTAAGCAAAAGGACTTAAATCTGAGACAGCGAAGGTAGCTGGAGCTATTAAAAGATTAAGACATTGACATTTCATATCATCCCAGTAAACTAATGTAGTATCTGATGCTTTAAGCTGTAAAATAATGACAAGCACTTACCAAAGCAGCGCACTTCTTGCCAGTGAAGACTACTTATACAGCTGAAGAGTATGCGAGGTTGTACATTAAAGAGATAGTTCGACTATACGGAGTGCCAATCTCTATAATATTTAATTGAGGAGCTCAATTCACTGCAAATTTTTGGATGTCGTTTCAAAAGAGTTTGGTAACACAAGTGAATTTAAGTACAACCTTTATATGGTCGAAAGTGTATATCACCAATTGGCTGGTTCGAAACAGGTGAGACTACCTTATTTAGGCCAGATCTTGTTCATCAAACTATGGAAAAAGTCAAAGTGATACAGCAGCGGCTAGAAATAGCTCAAAGTCGACATAAATCATATGCAGATATTAGCAGGAGAGGACTAAAATTTTCTATAGGGGATTGGGTGTTCTTGAAGGTGTCTCCGGTAAAAGGGGTAATGAGGTTTGGTAAAAAGGGAAAGGCGAGTCCACACTATATAGGGCCATATAAGATTATCCGAAAATTTGGCCAAGTAGCCTATGAGTTAGAGCTTCCACAAGAGCTTCCATCAGTTCATCCGGTGTTTCATGTCTCAATAATACAAAAATGCGTAGGTGACCCATCTCGTATTACTCCTATGGAAGATGTACAGGTTACGGGAGATCTCACTTATGAAGAAGTACCCATTGCTATTCTGGATCGACAAGTTAGGAAGTTAAGAAATAAAGAAGTAGCTTCTGTAAAAGTACTATGGAGAAACCAACAAATAGAAGAAGTTACATGGGAAGCGGAAGAAGCAACGAAATTGAAGTATCCTCACCTCTTCCAGACTGGTGAGAAAGATCAAAATAATAGTGGAGGCGTTGACAAGTAAGTATAAGTTTATATGTTCAATTTGTTTAATAGTAGTACTAACTTAGGCTTGAATTTGTTTGAGTTGGACAACATTGCTAACATTCGAGGACGAATGTTTTAAGGGGGGGAGGATGTGATGGCATGTATTATGTATCTGCTAGTTCTATTCATGTGATACTTGACATAGACTTATAGTGTAGGTGAGGTATTATGTTTCTTGTATGGTTAGTGTTAATTTAAACTAGCTCGAAAGGTGATGTAACGCCTTGCACGTTTCAGCATGTGTAATGCAAGTTAACTCTGACGGAAAGTATTTAAGTAGATATAGTAAGGTGGTAATTGAGCTTAAAGTTAAAAGTTAAGTGCTAAGTTGAAGAACAAGGGATTAACATTCAGAAATTGAAATAAAATAATTGAGTTGCTTGCTTGCTTACTTAATTTAATCTAGCAGCTGCATCACCTACTTAAGCTATAATATAGTTAAAGAGCCAAGTTTGATGGACCAGATTTAGGCTTATATTAATGAGCTGTCACTTGAAGCCCAAACCTACTAAATGAAATTAAAATTTGAAAGAAATCCCAGCAGCCAAATCTGCCAAGGCCCAATATGGATAAAGCCCAAGTTAAAGCAATTGTGCATCACCTAGTTTGACCTTTTGAGCTGCTTGATGTGCACAAGCAGGTGCATCACCTACTTTACCAATTAGTGGCTGAAAATGGACCCCCAAAAAGGAGGTTCTATAGGATATTTTTTGGTCAATAAAGCTTTATATATATCCAATATGAGCAGATATTCTTCATCCATTTTAACACATAAAAATGAAAGTTAACTCCAGCTCTCTCTCTCTCTCTTTTCTCTCAAGGATTAAACCAGCAGCCTTAAAGTTTTCTAGGTTTCTTGAAGAAACCCTTATATCTGCAAACCACGGTAAGTGAAAACTCATGGATTTAGCTTAATTCTTCCATGGATGATTAGGAAAACATGTTATTCATAATCTAATATAACTACATAGGCAGAATATTTCCAGCAGCTACTGCTCACTTCCTTAGTTATTAAAATACCTTTCTTTCTTCTTTGGTTCAAGTGTGAAGGGAAGCTGAAGTTCTAAAAGAATTCAAGTTATAAGGAGAAGTTGCAGAAATTGAGGTAAGGTGACTGCTCCATTTTTGTCTTCCTTATGTATGATTTTGAGTGAGGAATTAGTGGTGTGCTCTCATGAAGAACTTAAGGGGGTGGTGAGTTCAATACTTGGTTGTATGATAAAGAATATTTGGGGCTGTTCTATGTATATTACTATTGGCGCAGCTTGGTTAATCTTGAGAAAAGGATGTATAATGTATGTGATGGACAGAGAATGATGGTGTGGTGATACACATTATGTTAAGGGTTGTATGGGCTCATTATCAGTCAAAGTTAGCTACTGTGTTACAAGGCTCACGGTGTGATAGATGCTAATTTTAGTTTACCATGATTTAAATTGTAGATTAAAACCAAAAAGGGGGACTGAATCGTGATAGTATATCAGTCCGAGGATAAGGTATGTAAGGCTATTCAATTCTATATTCCTTTGGCATGAAATCTGACACCTGCATTTAATATCAATGAAGTGAATCTCATAAGTTCTATTCCTAGAAAAGGAAACATAGTAGCAGCACACTATCTCCATATAGATAACAATATTTTCCCCTCTCCGTAGTGCATAGAACTACTTCATTATCTCTTCACTATTTTATACTTGTGTAATTATCCCCATATACGGTATAGAAATGGTAATTGCAAAAGAAAGTCTGTGAATCCTCCTCTTTGTTGTTTGAAGTCAATTGTGTCATTAATCCCTTAAAGTAGTGTGTTGATGTTACATAGCTCCTTATGTCATTGTTATATCCTTGAAGTATTATTTTCATGTCACTATTACTGGTTCGTACTTCCATATCTCCAAAATGATTATGACCACCAAAATAACATCTCAAAAGAGTTATGAACTGATAAACAACAATCTCAAAGATTAAAGAATCTAAGTGAAGAAATCAATATAATTACGGGTGGCAACCCAGGGGCGAAAGCGTAGCATGGGTCGACCCCAACTGGTACATAAGGGTGACAGCTTAGGGGCGAAAGCCTAGCATGGGCCGATCACTATTGGTATAGAAGGGTGGCAGCTCAGGGGCGAAAGCCTAGCATGTGCCGATCCCAAGTTGTGTAATTACGAGGACCGCATCCCAGGGGTTAATACGCCTAGCATGGGTCATTTTCTTCTACCACAAATACGCTGGTCACTTGTATCACATGCCCTACAAAGATTATAACATACAAAAAAGTAAAGAAAAGATGTAACTTACTTGATCCCACAAGAGTAAGCAAAGGTGGTCTTCTCTCATTATGTATGCACTCATATGTTGATATTTGATTTCATTTGAGCTCTCTTATTACATATGCTATTGACTTACATATTCAGTACATTTTTTTCATATTGACGTCCCTCGCGGGGGACGCTGTATTTCATACTGCAGGCACAGGTACTCCAGCTAGTAAACCTCCTCAGTAGGAGCACGCGAAACTCTGCACTTTTGGGTGAACTCCAAGTTGATTCGGAGATTTATTGAGTCTTAGGTAAATTTATTTTGGTATTGTATCGTAGTTAAGGGTAAGGCGGAGTCTGTCTTGACCTACTCTAGTCTTCTATCTTTTAGAGGTTTTGTAGACGTATGTAAATTGTTCAGTTGTGTCTTAAAGAGTTGTGGCTTCAACGGCCAAGTCTTGTATATAGCTTTTGGACCTACTTATGTTGTTTTGTATCGCTGCATCCTAAGTTAACTTGCCAATTGTTATAGTTATATGCACAGTAAGAACAGGCTGCAGGTTAGTTCTCTCGGGCCTTTAGGGCATCGGGTGCCTGTCCGTCTTAATGGGTTTTGAGGCGTGACACTTCAGCATTAATCCACATATTATTTATTTAATTTGTTTCTTTCCTTGTTTGATCTTTATCATTTGGTATCAGAGCCTAAGTTTAGATGGTTTAGAATCTAGTCTTTGTGTCCAAAATCGTCCAAAAAAATCTGAGGTAGTTTTTGTTCTGATTTGTTGTTTTTGACATGAGATCCTTGTTCCCTAGTGTTTTTCGTGTCTAGGTTTCAATTTGCTCAATTTGGAGTTATAGAAGTGAAGTTACCATTTAAGGGTTTCAAGCTTTTCAAACTTTTTAAATTTTGAAAGTTGGTCTTCTTGATAGAGGAGAAATTAGAGTTTAATAATTAGCGGTCTTTGTTCTCGTAGTTGAAGGGAAGAAAATCCTATATTTTGACCCAATTTCGAGTTGATTTGGGTGTATTGGGGTTTAGTGTGCGTTCTTGGAGAAGAAAGCACATTTGATCCAACTTTTCAAATCAAAGTTGGTCAAAGGTATTTTTTGGGGTCCATTAGTGGAATTTTGAAAAAAAAGAAATATAAAAAAATTATTTCCACATGGACTGACATATCAGCAGCCACATCAGAGGCCATCTGCCACGCCAGCGCCACACGGCATTGCATCAACAACCAGCGCACAGACAGCCTGCCAGCACTGCTCAGTCACACTTGCATCAGTTTTAGAGGCCAAAGAATGTCACGACCGGAGTCTAGACCCCAGACGAGACCGGCGTCGTTGACCTCTCAGAGGTCGCAGACAAGCCTACGTACGTCATTCTTACTTTATCAAGATTAATTTTAGCAGAAAATTTGTAACTTTTTGTTTTCTAACATGCTTACTAAACATTCTATTACATGTATAAATGTTCACCATCAACCATCTAACATTAAGATCATCAAATGAAAGAAATAGTTCATAACTACATTAAATGTGTACTTGCCAAAACGGCACCAATACAAAGTCTGAAATGAAATGGGAAATGAAACACTAGTGGAACATGCTCCACTAGCTAATGCCTACATCTAAGCTAGATAATAACAGTAGACAACCTCGAAAGCATAAGGTCCTACTAAGTCCGGATGGAAGCTCCACGTCCGGATAGCTGCAACGTCAACCTATAAGCTCTAGCGTCCACCTGTGCCTGCACCTAAAAATATAAAGTTTTATGGAATTAGCACACACTTGTACTAAGTATGGATATGCAAGCACACACCAAGGACATGCATGAAAAAGGATAGCTCTTTCCTAACAACATGATTATGGAAAGTCAAGACAGTGGACTTGCCAAATTGAGATTAGGAATGTGAGTGAACTTTCCAAATTTGGATTAGGAAAGTTTATGAACTTTCAAAATTTGGATTAGGAAAATTATGCCATGAGAGTAACATGCATCATCATGCTTAACATTTTGCACACAGCACACAACAACGTACTCATAGCACATATCATAATTCATATAACATATGACGTTGTTCATATCATTCATTCGTATGCCATGAGACCTTGAAATCATGGACTTGACATTAAGACTTCCGAAAAATGATGGATCAACATATGGGACCTCAACTAGGGAGTCTGATTTAGCAAACACAGAGTCTACTTCATTCATTCATACGTACTTCATTTCATTTCATTCATGGGCCAGTGTAAACACCAGCTATACCGAGGATGTAGTTTAAGACTTTCATCGGATTTGTTGTGCAATGACCAAGAATGACCTAATGTCATTACTTGAATATAACTCACCTCTTGATTATCCTATCCCAACACCTTTGGTATCATTCGTTTCATTATGTGCATTATTTGAGGCTGGCCTCATTCATTCATTGGGAACTTTAACTTTAACCGACATAGATCATGTGAGCATCATGAAATCCAGTGTCATGAAACCCCACACAAAAAAGAGGTGGAATCACTGGCCAAAGTGACCCAAAACATGCTAGCAAGCATGGGAATTGAACCCCGCCAGATCCCTATATTGGCAGTATAGGTTCGAAGACTAGGAGATATAAGGAGACACATACCCGACATGCCGGATAGTCTCATCTCATGAGAGTTACGTGAAACTCCTCCCTTCTCGAAAGAAGGCATCACCGCTCATAGCTAGTCTATTGGGGCTCAGTATAAAGTTCCACTACATTCAACTCATACGTCATGGAAGCTCGCTTCTAGTATGAGGACATCATAGCTCAATAGATGATTTCTCATCTCATCATTAGTATTAAGTGTGTTAATAATCTCAATACTTTTATTAGAGTGTTCATAGAGACTGGTCTCTTCATTAATTTTATACTCTCATAGGTGAGTACATTTTGGTAACATTTACTTAGGCTCATTTGAGATTGCTCTCATCTTTTACATTAGCCTCATATCATGTTGTCACCACATTCATTAATATTAGAACATTTTCTCTTCATAATTACTCACCCCTTTTTACTTAAATGTTCATTTCATCATATGCCAATGCACTTAGCCATTTGTGTGTTTCACAGTCTTACTTAACCCTTCTAGGGTTTCATCATTTCATTACATAATAATCATTTCATCGTATGCCAATGCACTTGGCCATTTAGTGTGTTTTAAACTCGTACTTAACCCTTCTAAGGTTACATCATTTCATTACATACATCTGAGGTTCACTTATTTTTAAACGTATGCTAGACTTATGGGTCTATGTATAAATACAAGCCATGAGGCTTCATTCATAGTTCATTTAAGTGATTCATATCTTCCTAAGATTATGTAGTACAAGAATTATGCATCTTGTATTTATTCCAAGATCTTGATTACGATCTAAGTGGGCATCATTATTCTTGAAGATTCAACTCACGTATGACTTATGCATCTATACGGAATTTGGGCAAGGGAACCCGGTTTTCGAATCTCTTGAATAACACTTACATTTTTTATTCATTTTGGTTTGATCCATACAGCTTGGGGACCCAAGTTCGAGCCTCAATGCCTTCATTTTATTTTTCTCTTAATTTCTCTCTTCATTTTTCGCTTAATGGAACTAAGAGGATGTGGGATTGAACCCCCACAACCTCATTTACTTTTTATTTTCATTGCCTTTAAATTTTTCTCTTTTGGCCGAGGGGTGGTGGATTCAATTCCCATGCCTCACATCTCTTTTCTTTCATTTCCTTTGACTCTCCTTCACTGCCTAGAGGTCGTGGGTTCGATTCCCATGCTTCACATTTCTTTTCTTTCATTTCCTTTGACTCTCCTTCACTGCCTAGAGGTCGTGGGTTCGATTCCCATGCTTCACATTTCTTTTCTTTCATTTCCTTTGACTCTCCTTCACTGCCTAGAGGTCGTGGGTTCGATTCCCATGCTTCACATTTCTTTTCTTTCATTTCCTTTGACTCTCCTTCACTGCCTAGAGGTCGTGGGTTCGATTCCCATGCTTCACATTTCTTTTCTTTCATTTCCTTTGACTCTCCTTCACTGCCTAGAGGTCGTGGGTTCGATTCCCATGCTTCACATTTCTTTTCTTTCATTTCCTTTGACTCTCCTTCACTGCCTAGAGGTCGTGGGTTCGATTCCCATGCTTCACATTTCTTTTCTTTCATTTCCTTTGACTCTCCTTCACTGCCTAGAGGTCGTGGGTTCGATTCCCATGCTTCACATTTCTTTTCTTTCATTTCCTTTGACTCTCCTTCACTGCCTAGAGGTCGTGGGTTCGATTCCCATGCTTCACATTTCTTTTCTTTCATTTCCTTTGACTCTCCTTCACTGCCTAGAGGTCGTGGGTTCGATTCCCATGCTTCACATTTCTTTTCTTTCATTTCCTTTGACTCTCCTTCACTGCCTAGAGGTCGTGGGTTCGATTCCCATGCTTCACATTTCTTTTCTTTCATTTCCTTTGACTCTCCTTCACTGCCTAGAGGTCGTGGGTTCGATTCCCATGCTTCACATTTCTTTTCTTTCATTTCCTTTGACTCTCCTTCACTGCCTAGAGGTCGTGGGTTCGATTCCCATGCTTCACATTTCTTTTCTTTCATTTCCTTTGACTCTCCTTCACTGCCTAGAGGTCGTGGGTTCGATTCCCATGCTTCACATTTCTTTTCTTTCATTTCCTTTGACTCTCCTTCACTGCCTAGAGGTCGTGGGTTCGATTCCCATGCTTCACATTTCTTTTCTTTCATTTCCTTTGACTCTCCTTCACTGCCTAGAGGTCGTGGGTTCGATTCCCATGCTTCACATTTCTTTTCTTTCATTTCCTTTGACTCTCCTTCACTGCCTAGAGGTCGTGGGTTCGATTCCCATGCTTCACATTTCTTTTCTTTCATTTCCTTTGACTCTCCTTCACTGCCTAGAGGTCGTGGGTTCGATTCCCATGCTTCACATTTCTTTTCTTTCATTTCCTTTGACTCTCCTTCACTGCCTAGAGGTCGTGGGTTCGATTCCCATGCTTCACATTTCTTTTCTTTCATTTCCTTTGACTCTCCTTCACTGCCTAGAGGTCGTGGGTTCGATTCCCATGCTTCACATTTCTTTTCTTTCATTTCCTTTGACTCTCCTTCACTGCCTAGAGGTCGTGGGTTCGATTCCCATGCTTCACATTTCTTTTCTTTCATTTCCTTTGACTCTCCTTCACTGCCTAGAGGTCGTGGGTTCGATTCCCATGCTTCACATTTCTTTTCTTTCATTTCCTTTGACTCTCCTTCACTGCCTAGAGGTCGTGGGTTCGATTCCCATGCTTCACATTTCTTTTCTTTCATTTCCTTTGACTCTCCTTCACTGCCTAGAGGTCGTGGGTTCGATTCCCATGCTTCACATTTCTTTTCTTTCATTTCCTTTGACTCTCCTTCACTGCCTAGAGGTCGTGGGTTCGATTCCCATGCTTCACATTTCTTTTCTTTCATTTCCTTTGACTCTCCTTCACTGCCTAGAGGTCGTGGGTTCGATTCCCATGCTTCACATTTCTTTTCTTTCATTTCCTTTGACTCTCCTTCACTGCCTAGAGGTCGTGGGTTCGATTCCCATGCTTCACATTTCTTTTCTTTCATTTCCTTTGACTCTCCTTCACTGCCTAGAGGTCGTGGGTTTGATTCCCATGCCTCACATCTCTTTTCTTTCATTTCCTTTGACTCTCCTTCACTGCCTAGAGGTCGTGGGTTTGATTCCCATGCCTCACATTTCTTTTCTTTCATTTTTTTTACTCTCCTTCACTTCCTAGAGGTCGTGGGTTCGATTCCCACACCTCACATTTTATTTTATTTTTCTTTTACTCTTCCTTAAATATGATTGAGGTGGAGCCCAACTTTGGCCCTCTCTCCCCAAAATGCCCCTCCACCTTATTAATTAAATAATTAATTATATATTTAGGGTAATCACGATACTACCCTTATCCTGGAAAAAGACTATTTTACCCCTAGACCCTCCAAACCTAGGATTTCCTCTTTTTAAGTCCGGTAAAGACCTTTGAGTAAATCTTCGTATTCGAGAGTCCTACATGGTTGGACCCAACCTTTCCTAGCTCAACTAATTCCCCATGTTAGTTGGCTTGTATGTAGCAAGGGTTCCGAGGTCTAGTTCTACACGCATCAATCCATGTGAATCCGGTCTAATCGTTGGCATTCTAGACACTTTAAGCATTACTTAGCATATCTATTTTTAGGGTTGTAACAAAAAAACTACAGGTTTTTCTACCCCAAATATTCTAAGGGAAAATTTACATAAATTAATACATTTAAAAAAATAATTACTGGTTTTAGTAATACGTTTTGTTTATTACCATTTATAGCAATGCTTTGTTAACTTTATAATATGTATGAAAACTGAATTATGTATGCAACATATATGAATTATAATTGTTTTTTGAAATTTATCATGTTTGTTTGGTAAAAAATTGTCACATTGTATTATAAGTGTATTAAAATTTGTGATAAATGTATATTCATTATTGAAATTTGTATTATATGTGAATAATAAATTGTTTGTAATATGTATTAAACTTGTATTATAAATGAATTAAAAGTGAAAAAAAATATTATTGCTATAAATGATAAATATTTTTTATTATAGTATATTTATGTAAGTTTCCCTATTCTAAGTATGGGAGTTTTTGGACCTAGAAATTTTTTAAGTGTTCAAACTTCGTGATTCTTTTTCTACCATTTTTACCTTAACCTCAACAAAAAACAATTAATTAGCATATTTAATTACTTGTTAACTAGTTTAATCATCATATCATCCAATCAATGTTTTACAAGTGATGAACTTTTCGAGGCTTAAAATTTTTCCAAGTGTCCAAAATCACTTCTTCTTCTTCTGAACTCATTTTTCTTATATTTTTCAACTACTTAGCAATTAATTAACATATTTATTACTTTTTAACTAGTTTTAATCAGCAAATCATTTCTTTGATCATTCAAATAAAGTAACAAAATTCTTTGTTACTTGGTTTATTTTGAATCAGAATCTTTTGGTACTTCTTTATTCTACTTTTCACATCTTAATTCGTTGATAACCTTCTTTATTTAAGTCCGTTAGTATATTTTGGGTCGTCCTTCTTTCAAGAGTCACAAGAATCCATTCCATCACAAAGGATAAGTGATCTTGAGTTGATTAAATGGAGTTTTCACTATCAATTTTGAGACAACGCCATAGAAGGTGAGTTGAGAGTACATACAAGTGACGTAAATCTTTTGCTACTAACCTTGTTTGTTGAGTTTTATAGGTATCATGTCAAATACAAGTCCAATTGGGGAAAGCTCAGAGAACATCATGGAGGTTCCCACCAACTCTAAGCAAGTAAATTAACTTGATTTCATTTGACCCTCGTATTACATATGTTATTGCCTTACATATTCAGTACATTTTTCCATACTGACATCCCTTGTGGGGGGACACTGCATTTCATGTGCAGGCATAGGTACTCCAGCAAGTAGACCTCCTCACTAGGAGCACACGACACTCAGCTACTTTTGGTGAGCTCCAGGTTGATTCATGGCTATACTGAGTCCTTGGTAAATTCATTTTGGTACTGTATTGTAGTTGAGGATAAGGAGGGTCTGTCCCGGCCGACTCTAAGGTTTTCTATCTTATAGAGGCTTTGTAGATGTATTTACATAGTTCAGTTGTGTCTTAAGGAGTTGTGACCTCAACGGCCAAGTCTTGTATATAACTTTTGGACCTACGTATGTTGTTTTGTATCGCTGCATCCTAGGTGAACTTGCCAATTGTTATAGTTATATGCACAGTAAGAATAGGTTGCAGGTTGGTTCTCTCGGGCCTTTATGGCATCGGGTTCCTGCCATCTTAATGGGTTTTGAGGCGTGACAAAAAGTGGTATTAGAGCTGGTCATCCTAGGGAGTCTACAAAGCTGTGTCTGTGTAGGGTCTTGCTTATGGATGTGATGTGCACCACATCTATAAACAGGAGGCTACGAGACATGTAGGAGTTGTCTCATTTATTTTATTTCTTTGATCGTGCGATAGAACCAGTGTTGTAGGTGAATCATATCTAATTTCTCAATTATTTTGTTATAGCAAAGATGCCGGTTACGAGAAGGAGTAAAAGTACTCTGGTAAACGAGTAGATGTGGCTGCCCAAGAAGGGACCAGCCAACCACCACCAAGTCAAGACGTTCAAAGTGGGGCTCAAGATGAGTCTCTATCATAGAATTCCCCGATGCCTCCATCTCCTGAAGAACTAAGGAGGGAAGAACCTCAGGAACCCCCTATCAATGCTACCGAGCAAGATTTGAGGAATGCAGTCCAATTATTGACTCGTATAGTTGCTGGTCATTGCCAAATGCAAGAACGTCCAGTTGTAGGTACTAGTGATATAGATAGATCATCTGGAACACGGATACTTGATTTTCTTAACTTGGACCCTCTATTATTTACCGGGTCAGATCCTAATGAAGATCCACAAGATTTTATAGATCAAATCAAACGCACTTTGGATATTATGCATGTAGGTGGTAAAGAAGCACTTGATCTAGCTGCATACAGATAAAAGGGTGTGGCTATATTGTGGTATGAAGCTTGGAATCAATCTAGGGGAACAAATGCACCTTTAGCTATGTGGAAAGAGTTCAAAAAGACATTTCTTGATCATTATCTACCATTAAAGATCCGAGAGGCCCGTGTGGATCAGTTCTTCAATCTCCACCAATTAAATATGAGGTGAGAGAGAGTATAGTCTCAAATTTAATTCCTTGGCCAGGTATGCTCCTAATGTAGTAGCTACTATGGAGGATAGAGTTCATCGATCTGTGGATAGATTAGATTCATATTTGTAGAATTGCTTCATTGAATAAAGATATGGATATAGCAAGCATGCAGGCTTTTGCGCAAAATTTGGAGGATCAAAGGCAAAGAAGAAGAAGCAAGAGTCGGAAACATGGCATTCTAAGAGGGCCAGATCCATGGGGCAGCTTACACCATCCCAAGGTGAGTTTAGGCCTTTGGTTCTCTAACAGACCACCTAGGCCGTCATCTTTCTACTCTACAGCTAGTGCTCCACCACGGTTCCAAGTGTTTAGGGGCAATCAGTTTGGGCAAAGAAGTGAGCCAAGGCTCACAAATAGCAAGTCATCAAGAGCAGGGAAGTATGAGCCAATCAAGGCCTTTAGACAGCCTTGTAAACATTGTGGGAGGAATCATCTAGGTGCATGCAGGTTTGAGACGGATGTTTGTTTTTGGTGTGGCACACCAGGGCATATGATGAGAAACTGCCCTCATAGGGGAGTGGGTGGTGTTGCACAACCAACTAGATCAGTTGTTGCGTCGACCTCATCAACCCCTTCTTTAGGTAGGGGACTACATATGCCTATAGGTCGTGGTAGAGGATCTAGGGGAGCAGCTAGTTCTAGTGGAGGTCAGAATCGCACATATGCACTAGGAGATCGACAAAATTCAGAAGCCTCGCCGGATGTGATTATAGGTACATTGTCCATCTTTTCACATATTGTATATGCATTAGTGCTAGAAGGATTTATCGGTATTGCGTTGTAACTGTTTGTGGTCGAGATACATTGGCTGACCTTGTTGAGCTAGACATGGTAGATTTTGATGTTATAATGGGTATGGATTTGTTAGCTTCTTGTTATGCCACGGTAGATTTCCGAACTAAGATAGTGCATTTCCAGTTTCCAAAAGAGGTAGTCCTCGAATGGAAAGGTAATATTGGGGCGCCAAGAGGTAAATTTATTTCTTATCTTAAGCAAAGAAGGTGATGTCAAAGGATACATATGCCATCTTGTTAGAGTGAAAAATGTAGATACGGAGCCACCAACCCTTCAATCCATTCCGGTGGTAAATGAATTTCCAGATGTGTTTCCCGAAGATCTTCTAGGTTTGCCTCCAGAACGAGAAGTAGAGTTCAGTATTAATGTGCTTCCAGATACTCAACCTATCTCAATTCCTTCATATAGAATGGCTCCGGCAGAATTACATGAGTTGAAGGAGCAATTAAAAGACTTATTAGAAAAAGGATTAATAAGGCCTCCTAAGTCCCCATGGGGAGCACCAGTTTTATTTATACACAAAAAAGATGGCTCGTTAAGAATGTGTATCGACTACCGGTAGTTGAATAAGGTAACAATTAAGAAAAAATATCCCCTCCCTAGAATTAATGATTTTTTTGATCAATTACAAGGTGTAGGTGTTATTCAAAGATCGACCTGAGGTCAGGTTATCACCAAGTGAGTGTCAAGGACAAAGATATACACAAGACAACTTTCCGAACACGGTATGGTCATTTTGAGTTCTTATTCATGTCATTCGGGCTAACAAATGCACCAACAGCTTTTATGGATTTGATGAATAGGGTGTTCAAGCCATTTTTAGATGTGTTCTTGATAGTGTTCATAGATGACATTTTTGTGTATTCAAGATCGGAAGATGATCATGCTAAAAATTTGCGGCAGGTTTTACAAATTCTCCGTGGTCGTTAATTGTATGCAAAGTTCTCTAAATGTGAGTTTTGGTTGAAATCTGTGGAATTCCTAGGTCATATTGTATCTGAGGAAGTAATAAGGGTTGATAACCAGAAAATAGAAGCCGTGAAAAACTGGCCAAGACCTACAACGCCTATGGATATCCGTAGTTTTCTTGGATTGGCAGGTCATATTGTACAGAAGGTTTGTTGAATGATTCTCTTCCATGGCTTCACCCTTAACAAAGCTAACACACAAAGAAACCAAGTTTCAGTGAAGCGATGAGTGTGAAAGAAGCTTCCAAGAGCTGAAGAGTAAATTAACTTCTACACCTGTGTTGGTACTTCCAGAAGGTACAGAAGGCTATGTAGTGTACTGTGATGCTTCGGAAGTGGGATTAGGTTGTGTATTGATGCAGCATGGTAAAGTTATAGCTTATGACTCAAGGCAGCTGCGGCCACATGAGAAAAATTATCCAACCCATTATCTAGAGCTAGCAGCAGTTGTGTTTTCTTTGAAGATATGGCGCCACTACTTGTATGGAGTTCATGTTGACATATACACTGATCACAAAAGCTTTCAATATATCTATAAGCAAAAGGACATAAATCTGAGGCAGTGAAGGTGGCTGGAGCTATTAAAAGATTATGACATTGACATCTTATATCATCCCGGTAAAACTAATGTAGTAGCTGATGCTTTAAGCCGTAAAATAATGACAAGCACTTATGGGAAGTCTGTGGAAAGACAAGGAATGACTAAGGATCTCTGCCAACTAGTGAACTTGGGCGTTCGCCTTCTTGAATCTCAAGACGAAGGGGTTATTGTGCAAAATGCGGCAGAATCCTCATTAGTAGTGGAAGTGAAAGAGAAGTAGTACACTGATCCAATACTTTAACAACTTAAAGAGAATGTACTACATGGTATGAAAAAGGCATTTGAGCTTAAGAAAGACGGAGTACTTCGATGTCAAAACAGATTGTGTGTACCTAAAATAGATGAACTAAGAAAGAGGATCATGATGGAAGCACATAATTAAAGATACTCTATTCATATGAGGTAAACTAAAATGTATGATGACTTGAAAGAAATGTATTGGTGGGGGGCACATGAAGAATAATAATGCAGAATTCGTGGCTTAGTGTCCAAATTGTCAACAAGTAAAAGTAGAACACCAAAAGCCCGGAGGTTACATGCAACGTATAGAACTTCCAATTTGGAAATGGGAGATGATCAACACGGATTTTGTCACTGGTTTGCCTCGCTCATTCCGGAAGTTTGACTCCATATGGGTAACAGTTGACAGACTTACCAAAGCAGCGCACTTCTCGCCAGTGAAGACTACTTATACAGCTGAAGAGTATGCGAGGTTGTACATTAAAGAGATAGTTTGACTACACGGAGTGCCAATTCTATAATATCTGATAGAGGAGCTCAATTCACTGCAAATTTTTGGAAGTCATTTCAAAAGAGTTTGGGAACACAAGTGAATTTAAGTACAACCTTTCATCCTCAAATGGATGGCCAGGCAGAACATACAATTCAGACACTTGAGGATATGTTGTGAGCTTGTGTATTAGATTTCAAGGGTAGCTGGGATGATCACCTACCACTTATTGAATCTGCTTATAACAATAGCTACCATTCGAGCATTAAAATGGCACCTTATGAAGCTTTATATGGTCGAAAGTGTATATCACCAATTGGCTGGTTTGAAACAGGTGAGCCAGCCTTATTTGGGCCAGATCTTGTTCATCAAGGAAAAAGTCAAAGTGCTAAAGATCAAAATTGAAGCAATGAAATTGAAGTATCCTCATCTTTTCAAAACTGGTGAGAAAGATCAAAATATTAGTGGAGGCGTTGACAAGTAAATATAAGCTTATGTGTTCAATGTGATTAATAGTAGTACTAACATAGGCTTTAACTTGTTTGGGCTGGACAACATTGCTAACATTCGAGGACGAATGTTTTAAGGGGGGAAGGATGTGACGACCTGTATTATGTATATGGTAGTTCTATTCATGTGGTACTTCACATAGACTTATAGTGTAGGTGAGGGATCATGTTTCTTATATGGTTAGTGTTGACTTAAACTAGCTCGGAAGGTGATGTAACGCCTTGCACGTTTCAGCATGTGTATTGCAAGTTAACTCTGACGGAAAGTATTTAAGTAGATATAGTAAGGTGGTAATTGAGCTTAAAGTTAAAAGTTAAGTGCTAAGTTGAAGAATAAGGGATTAACATTCAGAAATTGAAATAAAATGATTGAGCTACTAGCTTGGCTTAATTTAAGCAAGCAGCTGCATCACCTACTTAAACTATAATATAGTTAAAGGGACAAGTTTGATGGACCAGATTTAGGCTTATATTAATGGGCTGTCACTTGAAGCCCAAACCTATTAAATGAAATTAAAATTTGAAAGAAATCTCAACAGCCAAATCTTCCAAGGCCCAATTTGAATAAAGCCCAATTGAAAGCAACTAGGTGCATCACCTAGTTTGAACTTTTGAGCTGCTTGTGTGCACAAACAGGTTCATCACCTACTTGACCAATTAGTGGCTGAAAATGGACCCCCAAAAAAGGAGTTTCTAGAGGATATTTTTGTGGTTAATAAAGCTCTGTATATATCCAATATGAGAAGATATTCTTCACCCATTTTAACACATAAAAATCAAATTTAACTCCAGCTCTCTCTCTCTTTTCTCTCAAGGATTAAACCAGCAGCCTTAAAGTTTTCTAGGCTTCCTAAAGAAACCCTTATATCTGCAAACCAAGGTAAGTGGAAACTCATGGATTTAGCTTAATTCTCCCATGAATGATTAGGAAAACATGTTATTCATACTCTAATATAACTACATTGGCAGAGTATTTCCAGCAGCTACAGCTCACTTCCTTAGTTATTAAAATACCTTTCTTTCTTCTTTGGTTCAAGTGTGAAGGGAAGCTAAAGTTCTAAAAGAATTCAAATTATAAGGAGAAGTTGCAAAAATTGAGGTAAGGTGACTGCTCCATTTTTTTCTTCCTTATATATGAGTTTGAGTGAGGAATTAGTGGTGTGCTTTCATGAAGAACTTAAGGGGGTGGTGAGTTCAATACTTGGTTGTATGATAAAGAATCTTTGGGGCTGTTCTATCCATATTACTGTTGGCACAACTTGTTTAATCTTGGAAAAAAGGATGTATAATGTATGTGATAGACAGAGAATGAGGGTGTGGTGATACACATATGGTAAGGGCTGTATGGGCTCATTATCAGTCAAAGTTAGCTATTGTTTTATAAGGCTAACGGTGTGATAGCTGCTAATTTTAGTTTACCGTGACTTAAATTGTACATTAAAACCAAAAAGGGGGGCTGAATCATGATAGTATATCAGTCCTCTTTGTTGTTTGAAGTCAATTGTGTCATTAATCCCTTAAAGTAATGTGTTGATGTTACATAGCTCCTTATGTCAGTGTTATTTCCTTGAAGTATTATTTTCATGTCTTCTATTACCGGTCCGTACTTCCATATCTCCAAAATGATTATGACCATCAAAATAACATCTCAAAAGAGTTATGAACTGATAAACAACAATCTCAAAGATTACAGAATCTAAGTGAAGAAACCTATATAATTACGGGTGGCAGCCCAGGAGCGAAAGCCTAGCGTGGGTCGATCCCAACTGGTACATAAGGGTGGCAGCTCAGAGGCGAAAGCCTAGCATGGGCAGATCCCTATTGGTATAGATGGGTGTCAGCTCAGGGGCAAAAGCCTAGCATGGGCCATCGAAGTTGTGTAGTTATGAGGACCGCATCCTAGGGGTTAATACGCCTAGCATGGGTCATTTTCTTCTACCACTGATCAGCTGGTCACTTGTATCACATGCCCTACAAAGATTATAACATACAGAAAAGTAAAGAAAAGAATGTAACTTACTTGATCCCACAAGAGTAAGCAAAGGTGGTCTTCTCTCCTAATCTATGCACACATATGTTGCTATTTGATTTCATTGAAGGGAAGAAAATCCTATATTTTGAGCCAATTTCGAGTTGATTTGAGTGTATTGGGGTTTAGTGTGTGTTCTTGGTGTCTTCAAGTTGTTCTTGAAGAAGAAGAAAGAAGAAAGTACTTTTGATCCAACTTTTAAAGTCAAAGTTGGTCAAAGGTATTTTTTTGGGATCCATTAGTGGAATTTTTTTTAAAAAAAGATATATAAAAAAATTTATTTCCACATGGACCGACACATCAGCAGCCACATCAGACGCCATCTGCCACGCCAGCGCCACACGTCATTGCATCAGCAACCAGCGCACCAGACAGCCTGCCAGCACTGCCCAGTCACACTTGCGTCAGTATTAGAGACCAAAAAACCTGCAGGTTTTTCTACCCCAAATATTCTAAGGGAAAAATTACATAAATTCATACATTTCAAAAAATAATTACTGATTTTAGCGATATATTTTGTTTATTACCATTTATAGCAATGCTTTGTTAAATCTGTAATATATATTAAAAGTGAATTATGTATGCAATATATATACATATAAATTATAATTGCTTTTGGAAATATATCATGTTTGTTTGGTAAAAAAATTGTCACAATGTATTATAAGTGTATTAAAATGTGTGATAAATGTATTATTCATTATTAAAATTTGTATTATATGTGAATAATAAATTATTCTTTGTAATATGTATTAAACTTGTATTATAAATGAATTAAAAGTGATCAAGTGAAAAGAAAATATTATTGCTATAAATGATAAATATTTTTTATTATAGTATATCTATGTAAGTTTCCCTATTCTAAGTATGGGAAGTTTTTGGACGTAGAAATTTTTTAAGTGTCCAAACTTCGTAATTCTTTTTCTACCATTTTTTTAACATCAACTCCTCAACAAAGAACAATTAATTAACATCTTTAATTAATTGTTAACTAGTTTTAATCATGATATCATCCAATCAAAGTTTTACAAGTGATGAACTTTTCGAGGCTTAAAATTTTTCCAGGTGTCCAAATTCACTTCTTCTTCTTCTGAACTCATTTTTCTTATATTTTTCAACTATTTAACAATTAAATAACATATTTTAGTAGTTTTTAACTAGTTTTAATCATCAAATCATTTCTTTGATCCTTCAAATAAAGTAACAAAATTCTTCTACTTTTGTTACTTGGTTTATTTTGATTCAGAATATTTTGGTACTTCTTTATTCTACTTTTCACATCTTAATTCGTTGATAACCTTCTTTATTTAAGTCCGTTAGTATTTTTTGGGTCGTCCTTCTTTCAAGAGTCACAAGAATCCATTCCATCACAAAGGATAGGTGATCTTGAGCTGATTGGATGGAGTTTTCACTATCAATTTTGAGACAACGCCATATAAGGTGAGTTGAGAGTTACATACGAGTGAAGTAAAGCTTTTGGTACTAACCTTGTTTGTTGAGTTTTATAGGTATCATGTCAAATACAAGTCCTATTGGGAAAAGCTCACAGAACATCATGGATGTTCCCACCAACTCTCTAAGAAAGTAGACGAAATGAATGGAAGGGTGGGAGTTATGGAGGAAAGATTGGTAAAGGTAGAAAATGAGAATAGAAGGAAAGGAATTCAACCCGAATATGAGGAGATAGATAAGGAGGACATCGGTGCATTACACCACCCTTACATTCTCAAAAGAATAAAGAAAGGTGGTCTTCTCTCCTGATCTATGCACTCATATATTGATACTTGATTTCATTTGACCCTTGTATTACATATGTACATTTCAGTACATTTTTTCATACTGACATCCCTTGTGGGGGGACGCTGCATTTCAAGTGCAGGCACAGGTACTCCAGCCAGTAGACCTCCTCACTAGGAGCACACGACACTCATCTACTTTTGGTGAGCTCCAGGTTGATTCGTAGCTATACTGAGTCCTTGGTAAATTCATTTTGATACTGTATTGTAGTTAAGGTCAAGGTGGGTCTGGCCCAGCCTACTCTAAGGTTTTTCTATCTTTTAGAAGCTTTGTAGATCTATGTATATGGTTCAGTTACGTCTTAAAGAGTTGTGGCCTCAACCACCAAGTCTTGTATCTATATAACTTTTGGGTCTACTTATGTTGGTTCGTGTCGCTGCATCCTAGGTGAACTTTTCACACGATTGTTATAGTTATATGCATATTAAGCACATGTTACAGGTTGGTACTCTAAGGCCTTTAGGGCATCGCGTGTCTGTCTGTCTTAGTGGGATTTAATGTGTGACACCATTGGAGGCAAGCTTTAGATCAAGCTAGAAGATGGGTTTTCAACTGATTTCTTCTCCAATTTTTATGGGTCTTCAATCAATAAGGTACGGTAACCCTTGATCCTTGGATAACTTTTCATTCAAGAAGTTCTATCAATGATTTTCCAAAGAGTTTCTATGATTAAAGTTCCCAATTTCCAATCTAAACATGGGTTCATTGTCAAATGGTTTTCAAAGACATTTAATGATAAATTAATCAATTATTAAGATGATTTTCAATGTGATTCCTTGAAGAACCCTTGATCTCCCTAATCTCTCAATTGACCTATAAAGAGGTTTTTGTGATCTTGGTTGTATGTTAATGATTATGCTTAGATTGGGATGTACTGTTTAATGCTATTACTATCCTTAGATATTGATTATGAATTGTTGAGGATTGATCTATTGTTATTGTTTAATGCTTGATCATGGCTTGGAGAAGATGGGTTTTGAGGTGTGACACCATTGGAGGCAAGCTCAAGTTCAAGCTAGAAAATGGGTTTTCAACTGATTTCTTCTCCAATTTTTATGGGTCTTCAATCAATATGGTATGTTAACTCTTTATCCTTGGATAACTTTTTATTCAAGGAGTTCTATCAAAGAGTTTCCAAAGAGTTTCGATGATCAAAGTTCCCAATTTCCAATCTAAACATGGGTTCATTGTCAAATGGTTTTCAAAGATATTTAATGATAATTTACTCAAGGTTATTAAGATGATTTTCAATGTAATTCCTTTAAGAATCCATGATCTCCCTAATCTCTCAATTTAACCTATAAAGAAGGTTTGTGATCTTGGTTGGATGTTAATGGTATTATGCTTAGATTGCTATGCATTGTTTAATGCTATTATTATCCTTAACTATTGATTATGAATTGTTGAGGATACTAAAGATAATAAACTGAATGCAGAAGCTAAATCATAATTTAAACTGAAAACATGGAGAATACCTATATTCTATAAGTGAGATAAATGAAATATTGATGAGTTTAATACAAAGAAATTGTTAACTCAACACTAAGCTGAAACTATGTCTGAAATAATCCTCTAACTGACTAGAAATGTTGAGACAAGCCCCAGCTAAGTCTAGCAAAAACTGAAACTAAATGACTAAAAGAATGAAATGAACTCATGACTATTGTCCTCGGAGAATGAGGACTCACTATTGAATCTGCTGAACTGGAGATAGGGAATCGAATTGTTGAGGATACTAAAGATAATAACTAAATTGTAAATATGGTCAATGCACTAGAGTCCGACTAACTGTGGGAGCTACTAATAACCGATAATAAAACACATGAGCTAAATATGGAGTCCGATGTATACGCCCCATCGAGAGGACCCAATATACCTTTGCCAGAGGTATAAAGACATGTTGGTGAGATCACTAAACCGATGCCCACAGAGGGGACTTACAACCTACTCTGCTATTAGTTCTAGGACTAATTGGGTACGCTGAACCCTACTCCAACTCGTTATTATGCTACTCCCAATGAATTATGTAATTAACTGATTATGATTGAGTTTATGTAAATACTAGATAGCTCAAAAGTGAACATGCAAATTGAGAATGCAACAATTAATTTGGTAATTATGCATTTATAACTGAGGCATAAGTAACTGAAATATCTAACCTAGCATGTGTAATTCAAGAACTAAAGAAATAAATAGCAAGGGTTCTAAAATTCATGCGATAAACAGAATAATAACACAAAAATTTGATTTGGAACATATATTTAATAAATTCATGAAATTTTGTTGTATATCTAGAAACCCTAGGTTTAATCATGAAAAGAATCAAGAATCTGACTGAAAAATAGGGACCTAATGGGTAAAAGGAACCCACTAGTGAAATCCCACATACCTGGTGATGAAATACACGGAGAAATATATAGATTTCGGGGCTGGAACTGCTGGAACCTTGCTGCTTTCTTGAACTAGGGCTCTTGACCTTTTTCTCCTCTCTTGCTTCTAATTTTTTAAGTTTTTGATTAATGATTTGACTTAAGGTAAGTTTTAGTTAGGTTTCTAGGCTTAAACTGATTAAAATCTGATGATTTAGGATCAAAACGACGTATCTTAGGGTTTAAACAAAATGGGAAAAGACCAAAAGACCCCCCGAGTTAATTGTTGTCAAACCAAACAATGACCTGGACTGACGGGCCGTCGTACAATCGACGGTCCGTAGGTTCGGTCTGTTCGACAGGCCTTCACTAAAATGGGCATAACTTTTTACTCGGAGGTCTGATTTTAGCAAACTCGATGGCTATGGAAAGATATTTGATTATCTGTCGTTTCATAGGTCATGGAACATCTAATTCATTGTTTGATAAGAGTTATGATCTGTCTGTCGTTCGACACCTAGTCAAATTTTCTGGGCTGAATTTTGGGACAGTTTCAGTCACAAATGACGGATGTGCAGTACGGGCCGTGGGTCAATCTATGGTCCATCGATGGTAACCGTCAATTGCACCTAGAGATTTGTGAAAAGCTGATTTCTGGCCTTGAGGGCATTAGATGTAAAGTGAAATGTATTATGAAGATCATGAGTATGAAGGTGTACCATGAAGGTTATGTATGTACTCCTCAATGTTAGTATCATGATTAAGGTGTAATGTTAAGTATAATGTGAATGAGAATGTTAGGGTAAGAGGTATGGTCTACATGCTTGATTGTGATAAGTACTATGGTGGAATGACCCCTACTATATAACCCTAAATGAATGTGTGTCTTATACATGTTAGGAGTTGTCTATTCAAATATTGAATGTGTTTTTGTCTCCTATGATGAAATGTGGCTATGTGGTCCATAATCCCTAAATACTTTATATGTGAGTTGTTCATGACTTGGAGATATTGTAAATGTGTTGTGATTCGTTGAAGGGAGGTTTCCTCAATAACAATGTTGTTGCTATTATGTAATCATGAGGACCCCATTGCATAACTATGAGTATGATATATTTCTGGTGTCAATTGAAAGGATAATTCTCATCGGCACCTTTATATCTTATTATGCATGAAAAGTATATGACTAGTGAAGTAAGAACATGTGTTGTCTAAAGGTGTTTATGTGAAAGGCTTTCTCACATATGTATAGACACACACACAAATGTATGAATGAGGAAGATTAATGATAATCTAGTGAAAGAGAGTCTCTTGAAAGGTTTCCTGAATTGTACTCTAAACTAGACTATGTTATGAATGTTATGATTATGTATGTGAAAGGACATTCTCACATGATTTGATGAAAGGACAAACTCATCATATAACCTATTAGCTATATACATGTTATATAAGGAGTTAATCTCCTAAGGCCTATCTTATGAACTAATGTTTAATAAAGACATAAAGGATCTTCAAAAAGGGAATTTAGCTTAGAACCGAGTGAACTGGATAATGAGAGAGGTCTCCTCATGAGGAAGCTTCCCTCGATGTTCTAATGAGGTGGAAACTACAAGGCGAATTACCATAAAGAGGGGTTTTAGTAACAACCTCCTAGTTCCTTAACTATGTGCCCCCATAGGAACCTTAGCTAGTGGATCCACCTAGATGTTATTATGATGTTAATGTCCTAGCTTGCCAAGTAAGATGCCCTCCTTTTGGTGTGAGGGATTGACACCGGATTCCATATTAGCTCATAGGGCCTATGTCGGTTATAGAGAAGTTTACTGAATATTAAAAGGAACAATTGAAAGTACGAAGATGAACACTAACCAGGACTCTCTCTCTCTCTCTCTCTCTATATATATATATATATATATATATTGCACTAGTAGACTTAGATTTGGGGTTATGAGTTAGGTGTTATGATGTATTGATGAAATGAACTCCAAACATACAATGTTCTCTATAGTTTCGTTATGGTGATATTTATAGTATGGAATTGTATGTTTTCTTGAGATGTCCATAAAGACTAAATGGATTATGACTATGATGTAGTAAATCAATGAGTTCTTGGGGTAAGTTTAATAATTTATTTACTTGGAGGGTTAAAGGAGATAACCTTGAAATAAATAATGGGTTACTTTTATCATAATGAATTATATGATAATTAGTGTAAAAGAAAAAGAATCTGGAGAAGAAAAAGAAAAAGACAGAAAGAGAACGAACGAGCGAGAGAGAGAACGAAGAGGAAAGCAAAAGGGCATTGGGGAGATAGCTTGCTTGATCACGATTCTTCGGTGGAGGTAGGTTATGGTTTATTCTATGTGATAGTAAACTCTTAATAGCGATTGATATGTATTGGCTGGTATTGTAAAGTCTTCTATATACTTGATTGTGTGTTTGTATGTTGTGATCGTATAATTGTGGTGGTTAGAATGATGAGAATGTCGAATCTTTAATCTTAAATCCTCTCTATTAAGATGATTCTTGACATAAATAAAGCTTTATGAACTTAAATAATGAGATAGATGGATCGGAGTGTCTCGTTCCGACACGTAGGAATAATGGATCGGAGTGTCACGTTCCGACACATAGGAATAATGGATCGGAGTGTCACGTTCCGACACGTAGCCTTAGGGGATCGGAGTGTCACGTTCCGACACGATAAGAATACAGAGAAGTAATCTTGAATTAACTTAATATACTCGAACTCAAAGAATCTAGTTCCCAAATGAGTATGGTGTGGAGGCTTGAGTCCTCATAGATGTATTTGGTGTTGTTGTCAATGGTTCTTGTACTTGTTGATTGTCACCTGTTGAGTATTGTGGTTGGTTTTACATTATTATTCTAATATATTGCTTTCTATTTTGAGTTGGCCGATGATACCTACTAAGTACTTGTTCCTTGTACTGACCCCTACTTTTA
>NC_028640.1:32233248-32238118 GCF_001406875.1 Solanum pennellii
GTATGGCAGTGACTCTTCAGCCAGGTATGGACATTGCTCGGGTGCAGGCATATGCACAGGAGGTAGAGGATCGGCACCAGGGACGTCAGCCAGATAGAGATTATAATAGAGGCCAGCATAAGAGGGCTATATCAGCAGGTTGTCCTGATGAGTTTCGAGGCGGGCAGTCTCAGCAGCATGTTAGATTTTCTTCCCTGCCAGCACAGAGTGCACCCCCACGTTCCATGGGTAGGGGGTCCGATTGTACGGGATATTCGGAAGCTGGTCAGAGCTCTAGGGCGTCAGGGTCACAGATGGGCAGGGGTTTGAGCCAGTCGAGGCCACCTTTGCCTCGGTGTTCTTGCTGTGGTAGGACCCATCCTGGGGAATGTCGTTGGGCTACAGGTGCGTGTTTTTCTTGCAGCCGTCAGGGTCATACTATGAGGGAGTGTCACCTTAGAGGTAGTGCAGGTGGTATGGCACAGCCTACTGGGTCCGTTGCTGGTTCATCTTCTTCTGTGACTATGCGCCCTACGGGGCAGGGTATTCAGGCGCCGGCAGGCCGTGGTAGAGGACGTGGTGGAGCTTCCAGTTCTAGAGGTCCCTCGAACCGTATATATGCTTTGACTAGTAGGCAGGATCAAGAGGCGTCACCTAATGTGATCGCATGTATATTATCACTATTCTCCCGAAGTGTGTATGCATTGATAGACCCAGGTTCCACCTTATCATTTATATCTCCCTCGTTGCTAGTAGGATCGGAATAGAGTCTGAGTTGATAGAACCATTTGAGGTAGCTACACCTGTAGGAGATTCTGTCATAGCTACGCGAGTATATAAGAATTGTTTAGTTGTTATATATAGTCGTCGTAACGTAGCAGATCTAATAGAGTTAAATATGATTGAGTTTGATATTATCATGGGCATGGATTGGTTGGCTGCTTGTTATGCTAATGTTGATTGCAGAGGAAAGATAGTTCGATTTCAATTTCCAGGGGAACCGATTATAGAGTGGAAGGGGAGTACAGTATCGCCGAAAGGTAAGTTCATTTCATACCTTAAGGCCGGGAAGATGGTTAGAAAAGGCTATATTTATCATCTGGTTCGGGTGCATGACATAAAGGCAGAGGCACCGACTCTTCAATCAGTCCCGGTAGTTAATGAATTTCCCGATGTATTCCAAGAGGAACTTCCAGGCCTTCCTCCAGAACGAGAGATAGAGTTTACTATAGATGACTGCCAGATACCCAGCCTATATCTATACCTCCTTATAGAATGGCACCTGCTGAGTTGAAAGAATTGAAAGAGCAATTGAGAGATTTTCTAGAAAAAGGCTTCATCAGGCCTAGTACGTCACCTTGGGGAGCACCGGTACTGTTTATGAGGAAGAAGGATGGGTCGCTGCGGATGTGTATTGATTATAGGCAGCTAAACAAAGTAACAGTAAAGAACAGGTATCCCCTCCCAAGGATTGACGATCTATTTGACCAGTTGCAGGGTGCTAAGTGTTTTTCAAAGATAGACTTGCGGTTAGGTTATCATCAGGTGCGGGTAAGGGAGGCAGATATTCCAAAGACGGCATTCCGGACCCGATACGGGCATTATGAGTTTAGAGTGCTGTCTTTTGGGCTGACTAATGCTCCAGCGGTGTTTATGGATTTAATGAATCGAGTGTTTAAACCATTCCTTGATATGTTTATTATTGTACTTATAGACGATATTCTGGTCTATTCACGTTCAGAAGAGGAGCATGCAGACCATTTAAGGACAGTACTTAGGGTGCTTCAGCACCAGAAGTTGTATGCTAAGTTTTCTAAGTGCGAATTCTGGTTGACTTCAGTGGCATTCTTGGGGCATATTATTGGAGCTGATGGTATTCGGGTAGACAAGCAGAAGATTGAGGCGGTAAAGACTTGGCCCAGACCTACGACACCTACTGAGGTACGCAGCTTTCTAGTGTTAGCAGGATATTACAAGAGATTTGTAGAAAAGTTTGCCTCAATTTCAGCGCCTTTGACAAGGCTAACTCAAAAGGCAGCCAAGTTCCAGTGGACTGATGCTTGTGAGCGAAGCTTCCAGCTATTGAAAGACAAATTGACTACAGCTCCAGTCCTAACTCTTCCGGAGGGACCAGACGGCTATGTTATTTATTGTGATGCTTCGGGTGTTGGGCTAGGATGTGTATTGATGCAGCATGGCAAAGTTATAGCCTATGCCTCCCGACAGCTTAGGAAGCATGAAAAGAATTATCCTACTCACGATCTGGAGTTAGCAGTCGTGGTTCATGCCTTGATTATATGGAGGCATTATTTATATGGTGTCCATGTGGACATCTATACAGATCATAAGAGTCTCCAATATATCTTTAAACAGAAGGAGCTGAACTTACGACAGAGGTGGTGGTTAGAGTTGCTAAAGGATTATGATGTTGATATTTTATATCATCCAGGGAAAGCAATGTTGTAGCAGATGCTCTTAGCCGTAAGTCTGTGGGTAGCTTGACAGATGTACAACCAGAAAGGAGGGAGATGGTTCGGGAAATTCAGCAGCTATCCAGCCTTGGAGTCCGTCTGGCTAATTCAGAAGATAGGGGAGTTTCTATTCGAGAGGTTGCTGAGTCCTCAATCATAGATGAGGTAAAGAGACACCAATACGAGGACCCTATTCTGGCACAGTATAGAGATGCATCTCTTCAGAAGGAAAAGACCCCATTTAAGGTTACACCTGACGGAGTGTTACGATATGAAGGCAGATTGTGTGTACCCGATATTGCGGGGCTACGACGGCAGGTTATATGAGAGGCACACTCTGCCCGTTATTCTATTCACCCAGGGTTAACGAAAATGTATCATGACCTCAGATGCTTATACTGGTGGGATGGCATGAAAAAGGACATAGCGGAGTTTGTTGCTCAGTGCCCGAATTGTCAACAAGTCAAGATCGAACATCAAAAGCCTGGTGGATTATTACAGGAGATAGAGATCCCGACTTGGAAATGGGAGATGATTAATATGGACTTCATTACAGGCTTACCTCGCACTCAACGGAAGTATGACTCTATATGGGTTATTGTAGATAGGCTGACGAAATCGGCCCATTTTCTTCCAGTCAGGACTACTTATTCGGCTGAAGATTATGCAAGGTTGTATGTCAGGGAGATAGTGAGACTTCATGGGGTTCCCACGTCCATTATATCAGACAGAGGAGCTCAATTTACAGCCAACTTTTGGAGATCGTTTCAGAAGGGAATGGGGACACAGGTGAACCTTAGCACAACATTTCACCCTCGGACTGATGGGCAGGCTGAGCGTACTATTCAAACATTAGAGTATATGTTGCGGGCCTGTATTATTGACTTCAAAGGCAGCTGGGATGACCACTTGCCGCTCATTGAGTTTACCTATAATAATAGCTACCATACTAGTATCCAGATGGCACCGTACGAGGCCTTATATGGGAGGAAGTGCAGGTCACCTATTGGTTGGTTTGATGTTGCGAGACTAAGTTAATAGGCCCGGATATGATTCAGCAAGTTGTTGACAAGGTGAAGCTTATTCAAGAAAGATTATTAGCAGCCCAGAGTCGACAAAAGTCATATGCAGATAATCGGCGTCGAGATTTGGAGTTTCAGATTGGTGACTGGGTATTCCTGAAGGTATCACCCATGAAGGGTGTGATAAGATCCGGCAGGAAGGGGAAGCTCAGTCTGAGATACATTGGGCCTTATCAAATTGTTCGTAGGATAGGCAAGGTTGCCTATGAATTGGATCTACCATCTGATTTGGAGGCGGTACATCCAGTCTTCCATGTATCGATGCTACGTAAATGTATTGGTGATCCTTCTAGAGTATTCCCTGTAGATGATGTTCAGGTAACGGAGGAGTTGTCATATGAGGAGAAACCCGTAGCTATACTTGATCGCCAGGTTAGAAGGTTACGTACTAAGGATGTGGCTTCCGTCAAAGTGTTGTGGCAAAATAATAATAGGGAGGAGATGACTTGGGAAGCGGAAGACGAAATTAAGAATAAGTATCCTTACTTGTTCCCCGTACCTGCAGGTAATTAAATTCCTAGCTTGACTATATTGATTGATAAACGAGATTATGTAGTAAGTTGTGACTCTGTGAGGCATCTGTAAGTTACGGAATGCAGGTTGATAGGTATAACTGTTAGAGAGACCTCGCTGGAATTTTTTTGTAAGACGCTAACTTAATATTCGAGGACGAATGTTCCTAAGGGGGGAAGGATGTTATGCCTCGAATTTTTATACGTAGTGCGCGTCATGAACTAGTAGATGTAAGTCCAGGGAATGAGATTTTATTTTAAGTTCCAAGTGATTAAAGAAATATTAGGCAAGGATGTTAATTCCAAATGTGATATTAAGTATGATTTGGCTAATGTAAGTGCCATTAACTTTAAGTGAGGGATTAATTAGTGGCTGATTAGGATTAAATTAATCTAGTGGGCCCCACCACTCAAGGCAAATTAAAAGGAATCAGATTGGGAGCTGGCCTTAGTGGGACACGTGTAGAGGGGGGCTTCCTCCACTTCATATTATAAATGAGGTGGTGAAATGCATTGCAACATATCATCTTCTTCACCACTTGGCTTAGGCATCCATGGAAATGGATAAAACCAACCATGCAACTCTTGGCCAGCAGCTGCAAAGAATAAAAATTAGTAATCTCTTTGCTTGATATGTTAATTCCTTAGAATGCCTTTGTTAATCAGCCATTAATGTTAAGAAGGGGGCGTGACCAGTAGCTTAGGAAATTTGTTTTAGTTATTGAATGTGCTAAGTATGAACGGAAACCATAATCGGATTATTAGTGGTGTCGTGTTAGTGTTTGGGCTGTTTTGATTAAAGCAAACTGCGGGAAATTCTGTTTTG
>NC_028640.1:32238693-32242550 GCF_001406875.1 Solanum pennellii
TTTTGGTGTAGTCTTTTGCTTGTCTATGGGTATGGCGGGGCCCTGTCCCGTCGAGTTTCACTACTAGACTCTTAGAGGTCTGTAGACATTATGTGGGTTGCATATATATGTTTTGGATAATGGTCTAGACATGGTTTGTTTGGGATGTCCGCTTGTACAGGGGCAGCCTTGTCGGCTGCGAACATCATTGTGTTTTGTGTAGTGGCAGCCTTGTCTGCTTGCGTATGCTATTATGCTTTGGATAGTGGCGGCCTTTTCGGATCGCGTATGTTGTTACGGTTGAATGGTTATGACTCCTTATGAGACAGGTCCACTTTATATATATATATGGCGTTGGGGTTGTCTTGATTTGATTAAATTCCATATTGTCTTAGTTTCAGTTGGTTATACTTAGCAGGTTTGTATGTGAGTGTCCAAAACGGGCACTAGTCACGGCCCATCGGGTTGGGTCGTGACATTTAAGCACATCCAGTGAAGACATTCAGCCAAGATATTTGAACTCTATATGATACGAATACGAGGTGTTCATGAATTTGGAACCAAGGGGGAATGTGGGCAGATTCAACTTAAGGACGGATACATATTCCAAGTAAGTATATAAACATACAATTGAGCAAGTAGTAATCATGTGAGGTAATTTATAGTCTAACACAATGGGACTAATAGAAACAAAGAAAGGGAACCTATGAACATGTGACAAGATGACATATCTATAAACAATTGAAGCAAGTTGACAAGATATGGGTTGATCGCATATTCATCCTTTTAACATATGTAACCATGTGTAATCTAGGATCACTTTGACTTATATAAGGGAAATACATGCTAGGGGTACTTAAACCTTGCATGCTAACACTTTGTAGAGTAAACATGCACAGTAACAAACGCATATTAGAGTACTCACTTCAATGCTCTAGGGAGTAGGAACAACAACTATGGATCAGTCACTGCCAAGGGCACTCAGAAAGCTTACTTTTTGTAATGCAAGTTTTGGATTCATGCCAAATAAATAGGAAATCAAATATCCTTACATACCTTGCTATACAATTCAAAACATATGACTTTGTAGAGTAAACATGCACAGTAACAAACGCATATTAGAGTACTCACTTCAATGCTCTAGGGAGTAGGAACAACAACTATGGATCAGTCACTACCAAGGGCACTCAGAAAGCTTACTTTTTGTAATGCAAGTTTTGGATTCATGCCAAATAAATAGGAAATCAAATAGCCTTACATACCTTGCTATACAATTCAAAACATATGACTTGAGATCCTCCTCTTCAGATCAATAATCTACAATAAAATAAGTTGTAAGACTAGTATTAGTAGCAAATCAATTAATCTAGTGAGTGTTTTCTTTCCTTCCTTATCCCTTTAATCGTTTCTATATACTTATTGTACAACCTTCGTACTAGGTCCTTCCCAAAACTCCCTGCAATATTTAAGTCCTTTGACGTCTCCATAACTACCCCGCACATCCAGTCACATCCCTTATCAGAACATACATAAAACAATCTCTGAAGAGCTAATGTAATTGAAGAAATATGAATCATGGTTTCTGATCACCAGCAATTGAAGAGCTAACATTACTTTTAAAGTGCTCAAACAAGCTCATAGCTTAATTTAAAGTGGACTCCCCACCATGACTGTCCCAACATGCACTAATCACCAGAACATCCTCCCCAATATTCAACATGTAAAAGTAACAATTTCTAACTCACTAACACATACCAAGTGTCATAATTAACTCAAGCACAAGAGGGAGAAAATTGCAGTAGCTTACCTTGCTGGACATAACTACCACTTGCTAAGACTTGGATTCTTCAAGGTAAAGGTTGTCCTCATTAAATTGTCGTAAATTATACCTTCCAATAGCTTTAAATACCTATTATTGAAGAACCCTAATGGTATTTGATGGTTGTTGTATGAATCTAAGAGAGAAGAGAGAAAGTTCTAGAAATCAGATTTTTTGTCAAAGTAAAAAATGGTTGGAAAAAGCTGATATCAATATCTTTCAAGGTGACCTGCTTTGGCTGACTTTCTCACTCATTTTGGCCCATAATTTGTCAAGTAGGTGACCCACCTACTTGAACTTTTCATTTGGACTGTTTGGACTTAAGAACATTGGCCCTTTTGCCACCTTTCTTCTACTTCATTTGCAGCCAACATGTGTCTTTAATTTGGGCCACACATTTAAGTAGATGATGCACCTAGTTTTCCATTAAAATTATTTCTTGTGGACTTGGGAAGATTGGGACTTGGCTGTACATTTTCCCCTTATTCTTCTATTCAACTTGTGCTATATTAATGCAAATAGTTGTAGTGTACTTGGCCCAATAACATGGTCAAAAGAGTCTTAGTAGCTGATGCACCTACTTGGTCCTTTGGACTGGTCAATAGGTCAAAGTAGGTGATTCACATACTTGGTTCTTTGGTTGGTCAATAAGTCAAAGTAGATGATGCACCTACTTGTCACCTACTAGCTTAGTGAAATCAAACAAGCACCTCAAATATTTTATTCCATTTCTAGACCTTAATAACTTTAACATAACTTAGAACTTTTATACAATATGTCACTTTATACTTTAGACTCGAATACCACCTTATGATATCAAGTTTAAACACCTCCATCAACATCAACTTAATTGGGTCGCATCAAAATCTATGGAAAGTTAGCCTTAAACCTATTCTATTGGCAATAGTTGCATAGGAAACCAAATCCATAACTATACCACAAGTCAGTTTATAAGCGTTATATAAATAGAACTAGTACACGTAGAATATGGGTTGTTACAGAGTCCATCAATATTGCATTCCACAATCTCACTTACATAGTGTGAAGTATGTGATAGAAATTTGTTTTCTTCATTATGCAAATCCGTAAAGGAACGTCTCTTTTAATAATTGCTTTTGATGGAATAATTAGAGCCTAATTTATTAATTTCGTTATCATTATCTTTGGATAAGGTGTTTATGGCCTTGAATTTTAGTTTTTCATTAATTATTCCTATAAGCTCATCAGTAATTTCAAGTTTCTCTTGAAAGTTAGGAAATTTATCTTTGGGAAGTTCAAATAATTTAAATATTGGGTGAATATCTTAATCTTTATTTTTACTCTTATAGGGGCTTGGCTTATCCTTAATATCCGATTTATTATCAACTTTTAAGACTTGATTAGATACTACGTAAAGTAGTTTATTTGTAAATTGTTTTGCTGTAGTATTTTATTTATCTTCTTATTTGTATGATCACCTTTTGTGTTTATTATGTCCATTTTGTGAGGCAGTAATTATTTTATTCTCTATTGGTAAAGTAATTTCTTATAATAGGAGAATCGTAGACTCAACTATTTTATAATTTTTAGTAGTATTCCATTTATTAACGAGCATGTTTAATGGCTCTTCTTGGTCATCTAATTTTTCAATGTATTCAAACCATCTAAAAAATTCTATGTTACATTTTAATCTCTTCATATCACTGAACCATTTATTTCTAAAGGCTATTCTTTCTGATGAAGAATATCTTTGTATATACCGTTGTTTTTTAATGGAATTTCCCTGACTAGTCCAAAGTTTATCTAAATATTTAATATCTGGTTCAAAAGATTCATCTAATCTAATCATGCATAAAACATCCTCTACTTCTAGAATTTTACTAGTAGTGGGATTAGTATATTATTATTATCATTATTAATATTATTATTGTTATTTATGTTATTATTATTGTTACTATTATTATTACTATTATTATTATTATAATTATTATTATTAGTATTAGTATTAGTATTATTATAATTATTAATATTATTATTATTATTATTATTATTATTATTAATATTATTATTATTATTATTA
>NC_028640.1:32252550-32265752 GCF_001406875.1 Solanum pennellii
CGCTCACATAGGAGGGTAAATGTGGGTGCCAGTCGCGGCTCGGTTTTGGGTCGTGACAGAAGGTTACTGGTCGGAGAAAAGGTATGCAGCAAAATAATTTTTTTCTTCTCTTCTCTATTGTTGAAAGCTCTCTCAAAACCTCACTTATGTCCTAATGTCTTTCGAGGAGAATACTAATGAGTAATTCAATATTTCTCTTAAGACCATCCTCTATTTATACAATTGTGTTTATCCTTACAAAGTCAAAATCAACTAGAAATAGAATTACAATTCCAATACTTTTCCTAATAGAATTGGAAACCAAATAAAGAGAATAATTTCAATCCTTTCTCAAGTAAGATTAGGCTTAGTGTCCAACATTTAAGCAAATACTAAATTCGATATTAGAACCGGCCAAACACTTTCAAGACTTTGTTGCCACTAAAACTGATTTTAAATGATAATTTAGATACTAGTACAACAAGCATAAACTATATAGGTCATATATCACTTTCTCTTTTTACCATCATGATAAGCTAGACATTTTCATCATCAAGAAGTGAATCTTTTCCTCGACATGACACCTTACACTCAGTTTTACCAATCAAATTTAAGGGACTAGCTCAATTTTATAATCATTTTCTTACTAAAATTTTCAATTTAGTTCACCCAAGTATACTCAATAGGACTTTCTTTCCCTATAATTTTATCATCCTAGTATCAATTTACCTTTTGAATCTTAAGATAAAATCATCAGTCCTTATTTAGAACCCTCCAGATACATTTCACGACCTAAATATATTAGTATTGTACCAAAAATTCACCGTTAAAATATTTCTTAAAAATAATGAAATTCAAGTGCTTGTAATAATACAATAGTTGATTTCTCATATGTGAATGAACACTGAATCTCAGTATCTAAACATATCCTACAACCAATAACTTCTTTAGGAGTTAGTATTCTTACTTGACAATCGACGTACCCTTTCCACAGAACCCTAGTACTGCTACATCGATACCTCACTAGAACACATCATACCTATCGATAAGATCATACCCAAATAGCCCACATACTTCTACCCGTTGAATAATTGCAAAACATTATCAATTTTGTTCTCTCTCTAGCCCAAACAATTTGCTTTACTTCTTAGATCAATTCAATAACAAAAACAAGACAGTTCCTAACTCTAATCAAGTAAGCATCGATGACCCTCTCTGGTATACCTTCACTCTATGAAGTCATAGTAGTGCTTTACTAATCGACACTCAACATGAGACTACCACCACATTTTCCAATCGAGAAAATGTACTTATTTCTAAGGACATAGTTTTCTTCTCTTGTTGCTATTTTAATTCCAAATACTCTAGTACTAACCATATTTTAAATAGAGTGAAGAAGTTAAGATACCAATTTATATCAACTAGATACCAATTGGATTCAAGTAGTAGCACGAAAGAAAGAAAGAAATGAGTTTTCCTAAAGTCTTATAGATTCTTGAAGAAAAGTAAATGTGTCCACGTACCGTTCTGCAAGACTCTACTAGAATTGTCCTTGTGTGATGAGATCAATGAACCTAACGCTCTGATACCAAGTTTGTTACGACCCAAAATGAGTCATGAGTGGCATCCACACTTAACTACCGAGGTGGACGAACCAATAAATACATATCCCAACATGTACCAATAATTCAATTGTGAATAATAAAATATTGCGGAAGCTTCAAAATTTATTAACTATCGTTTCCCAAAACCTAAAAGTCATCACAATAAGGACATCTAATCTCTAATTACTAAGTCTAAGAGTATCAAAGACACCAAAATAAATGAATAAAATGGTGTGTGTCCAAAAGTATAGGAGATCATGTCATGACCGAAAGAATCCAGCACGAGCTAGAATTAATAGCTCACCCTGAACTCTGACGCGATGGAGACTGGCTAGAGCTGAGGGCGAGTCGAAGTTGATGGTACACTTGGTGCACTGCACAAAAGAATAGAGAAGAAAATACAAGTAGGGGTCAGTACAAGGAACACGTACTGAGTAGGTATCATCGGCCAACTCAAAATAGAAATCAATATATATTGAATAATAATATAAAATCAACTACAATACTTAACAGGTGGCAAACAACAGACACAAGAACCATTGACAACAATACCATAATAGGTACAACATCAAGCACACCTATAAGGACTCATGTCTCTACACCATACTCATTTGGAAGATAGGTTCTTTGAGATTAAGTATATTAAGTTACTTCAAGATTCCTTTCCGTTAATGTTATTTTGTCGGAACGTGACACTTCGATCCCATATAGCATGTCGGAACGTGACACTCCAATCCCATAATACTGTGTCGAACGTGAAACTCTGATCCAATAATACCGTGTCAGAACGTGACACTCCAATCCAATTATCTCATTATTTTATTTCATCAAGCCTTCTTTATTCAAGGCGACGTTTTAATAGAGAGGGTTCAAGATTAGAAATTCAACAGTCCCATAATATTAGGCCAACCACAAACCATACAATCAAGACATACAACCACACAATCAAGTACAAAAGAGACTTTACAATATAACTTAATACATATCAATCTCTATTGAGAGTTTATCTATCAAATAGAAATAAACTATAACCTACCTTCACTGAAGAACCAATGTTTACCAAGCTATTTCTTCCCAATTTTTCATTTCCTCAATGCCTCCGAAATTTTCCAATCTATCAAGTATATATTCATACTTTGTAAGTTAGCGAGTCTATAAAAACTCATATTATTCTCTGTCTAGCGTAAGCCTAAAAGCTCACCAAATTCTTTAATCAATCACCTAAAGTTCAAATTTAAGGGTTAAGTCTTAATTCCTCCAATTAGCATAACTTTAATAGTATTGAAGCAATACAATACACCAAATATTTAAACGCCTATTTAAATTAAAATAATATGGTACCGCATGAAAAGTTCCATTATAAATTTCAACTATGACAAAGAATGAATGACATTCATCAATAAATATCTGATGGGTATATGTATAATTATTAACTCGTAGGTTAATAATATATCATGAACCAGAAGATCCTTTCAGCATATTTTTAATAAGGTTTCCAACTCCTACTCAATTAAGAATGACGTGTTAACATGTGGTCATGAGGATTTGATGTATAACGTTTGTTTATCATTGGTTAATCTCATTAAACAATCACCAATAGTTAATACAACATTATATTCAAAATCTCTCTGTACCACTAGTTCCCACTATTTTTAAACATTGCAATTAGAGTCCGTCCAACAACATAACTTAATCTAATTATGGATTTTATTAAAGGACTTATAATGGTAGTAACAACTGTACACCAATGTACTAGCTAACACACACATATCAATCAATGTGTATAGAAACATTAAAGCTTCTTGAATTTTTTACCTGAAGGAGTAGCCACTTCCGTGTCCTCCCGTAGCCATGCCTCTCTTTTATTTTCTTTCCTCCTCCAAATTATTTACTACTCGAATTGTTATATATAACTAATTGTAAAAGTAGCCCACTATTAGTTTAATGTTACTTCTTTAACCACCAACTAAATTAATTATTAAAACTACCCTATTAATTCTATACTTGTAGTTACGAATAGTTCAGATACCCATTTAGAATCTATCGGAAATTATTTGATGAAATAAAAAAATTTTAGAACTCAAAATGATCAAAAGGGTTGTTACAGTATTTTGGGTTCAAAGTTTATAGTTTTGAATTTAGGGTTTCTTAGGGTTTAATTTAAGTGATTTTTAGGGTTTACGTTTCATAGGGTTTCAGATTTTTAAAAGATGATTTTATATTTTTAGTATTTTTGTAGGTTTATAGGGGTTCAAACATGATTTTTTAGAGTTTTTGTGTTTAGAATTTTTAAAGGTTTTTAAGGTTTCATAGGGTTTAGGGTATTAAGTTTTATTAGGTATAAGGATACTTAAGTTTTAATGTTTAGGGATCACCTTTTTGTAGAATTTATTAGGTTTTAGATTTTACAAGTTTTTTTTGAAGATTTTTTTGAGTTTTTTACGGTTTAGAGTTTCTTTTGGGTTTAGGGCTTATAATTTTAGATTTAACATTTTTAGGGGTTAGGGGTCTTAACGTTTTTCATAAGTTTAGTGTTTTCAAAGATTTTAAGGGTTTAGGATTTCTTAGGGTTCGGGGTTTTCTTACGGTTTTTGTTTATCTATTATTTTCTTTTACGGGTTTACTTTTTAGGGTTTCTTAGGTCTGGAGTTCGGAATATAGGGCTTAGAGATTTTATTTTTTTAAGGGTTTTCAGGGTTTAGGTTTTCTTAGCGATTCTTTGGGTTTAAATTTTCTTATGGTTTAGGATTTTTTTAAAATGATTTTCGGGTAAATTATGGTGTATGGCTTAGTGTTACAAGGTTTTTTTAAGTTTAAGGTTACTGTGGTTTTGATTTTTTTTAAATATAGTTTTAAATGTTTTTAAGGAGTTCAAAAAGGTTTATAACTTAAGTTTTGATAAAAAATTTATCAGTTAAGTGTTTTTTCAATGTAAGATTATTTAGGATCATTGTTGTTTCTATGTTTTTAAAAATTTTTTAATGATTTTTTTTACAGTCTAAGGGTTCTTAGGGCTTAGAGTTTCTTTGGGTTTGGAGCTTTCGACTTTAGATTTAGGGTTTCTTTGGGGTTATGGGTTTTAAGATTTTTGTAGGTTTAGCGTTTCTAAAGGTGTTTTTAAAGTATAGGAAATCTTAGGGTTTTGGGTTTCTTGTTGTTTCAGAAGTCTTGAGTTTAAATTTTTTCCAAAGGTTTAGGGTATATGATTAAGGGTTTCTAAGGTATTTCATATTTCTTAAATTTAGGTTCTTAATTTTTTTTATTAAGGTGTTGATCTAATATGCTAACTCAAGACTAAGCTTGGGGAACTCGTGATCCTAGGTTTCGAGTTACACCTAGAAGGTAACTTCGGGGCGTAACAAAGATTATGCATAAATAAAAGCCTCTAACTGACTAGACATGTTGAGACATGCCCCCAGCAAACTCTAGTAAAACTGACTGAAATAGAAGACTGAACTGTAAATATGTAAATCGTCCTCGAAGAACTGGGAATCACCACATAATCTGAATGTTGAGGACCTGGGCATCATGAAAGGATATAGCATAGAATATGTGTCAGTACTAGAAATATATAGGATAAATCTGAATGAATATACATAACTTAAAAACAATATATTGAACAATGATATAATCTGAACAAGATGAATAAGGGTTTAGGTATTTAGTTATGAGTTTTTAGGTTAGGGTTTAGAGCTTGTGTTTTTCTTGAATCTCTTTAGGTTAAGAGTTTTTTCAATTAAGGTTTTTTAAAGATTTTTTTGGATCATCATAGTTCTAGGTTAAGGAATTTTTTTTGAGGTTTTTTATTTTTAACTTTCGGGTTTTAAGGTTTTTAGGTTTTTTTGTGTTTAATTTTTTCGTAGGATTTAGGGTTTAATGCTTCATATAATTTCACAAGGCTTAGGGTTGAAGGTTTCTCCCTAAGACTAAGGTTTAGGTTTCTTAAGATTTCAGTTTAGCATTCAAGGTCTCTTAGGTATATTTTGGATATTTTAGGGTTTAGGATAAATTTAGGCATTAGTGTTCTAGGTTATGTTTAAGATTTTTAAGGGATTTTTAGGTTTAGAGTTATTAATGTTCTTTAGAAATTAGGGTTTCTTAGTGTTTTTGGGTTATGGGCCTCTATTTTTTATGGGTTAACGATTTAGGGTTTCTTAGGCTTCAGAGTTTAGAGTGTGGAATTTAGGTTTTCTTAGGTTTAGGTTTTTTTTTTGGGTATTTTTAGGGTTTAGGTTTTCTTAGAGATTTTTAGGGGTTAAAAGTTTCTTAGGGTTTACGTTTTTTTATAAAATTATTTTTAGGGTAAATTATGGTGCATGGTAATGTATGTTAAGGTTTTTTTCGATTTGAGTATTTTAAGGTTTCTGAAAGGTTCTTTTTTTTTAGAGTTTGAGGTTTAGAGTTTTTAAAGTTTTTTAGGGTTCTAAAAGGGTTTATTGATTATGTTTTTCTTGGACCCTTTTTTTAAGTTGAGAGTTTTTTTTAGTTTAAGTTTTTATAGGATTCTTTTTATGGTTTAGAGGTTCTAAGTCTTAGGATTTTAAATCAAAGATTTTTTTAGGGTTTTTAAGGCTTGTCTTAGAGTTTCATAAGGCTTAGGGTTGGGCATAAGGTTAAGGTTTCTTATGGTTTGACTTTATCATTTTAGGAAGCGTTTAGCATTTTTGTAGGGTTTAGGATTTAGGTTGTTTGGATTAACATATCTGAAAGGGTTTTTAGGTTTAGAGTAATAATTTTTTTTTGTAATTTTAGGGTTTTAGATTTGGGTTTTTTTAGGGTTCTGACTTTAAGCTCATGGGTTTTCAAGGGTTTACAATTTATAATTTCTTAGAGTTTGGGGTTCAGAGCTTTTTCTTAGGTTTAGGTTTTTTAGGTGATTTTTAGGGTTTGGGGTTTTTAAAAGATGATATTTTTAGGTTTTTAGGGGTTCGAAAAGATTTTTTTATGATGTTTTCTGCTTAGAATCTTTAAAGGTCTAAGATTTTTAATAGTTTTTTAGATATAGAGTTTTAAAGTTTTTTAGGGTTTAGGTTTTCATAGGTTTTTTTTTCTGAATTTTGTGCTTATGTTTTTTGAAGGGTTTATTAGGGTTTAGAGTTGGGACTTTAGCGTTTCTTAGGTTTAGGGGTTTAAAAGTTTTTTAAAAAAAAATTCTTTTAGGATTTAGGTTTTCTTAGTGACTTTTAGGGATTAAATTTTCTTAGGGTTATGGTTTTTTTTAAAATGAATTTTTGTGGTAAATTGTAGTGTAGGAATTAATGTATTAAGGTATTTTAGGTTTAGAGTTTTGATGTTTAGAGTTTTCAAATGTTTTTAGGGTTCTAAAAGGGTTTTTAGCTTATGTTTTTTTCTATGATTATTTTAAGTTAAGAGTTTTTTTTTTTTAAAATTATTTAGGATCATTATTGTTTTTAGGTTTAAGATGTTATTATACTTTAGGATTTTAAATCAAGGATTTATTAGAGTTTTTAAGGTTTGTCTTAGTGTTTTATAAGGCTTAGAGTTGGAGGTTTATCTAAAAGGTTTAGGGTTTAGGTTTCTTAGGGTTTATCTTTAGAATTTAAGGCATCCTAGATTTATTTTGGGTCTTTTAGAGTGCATGGTTTAGGGTTTAAAGGTTTTATAGGGTTTAGGGTTTAGTTTGTTAGGTTCAAGATATTTTAAGGGATTTTTAGCTTTAGAGTTTTTGAAACTTTATTTTTGTTAGTTTTATCATTTGGGATTAGGGGTATTCTTAGGGTTCTAGCCTTGAGCTTATTGGTTTTTAAGGATTTACGATTTATGGTTTCTTACGATTTAGGGTTCATTGTTTAGAGTTTTGAATTTAGGTTTCTTAAGGTTTAGGTTTTATAGATTTTAGGGTTTTTAAAAGATGATTTTAAAAAATGATCCAAAACGAGCCGCGAGTGGCACCCACACTTATTCTACTAGGTGAGCGAACCAACAAATCTAAACCCCAACATTTACTAGTATATCAAATTATGAATAGCAAAAATAACGCGGAAAATCCAAAACTCATTAACGTAATCAATTAAATAAACTTCTAAAGTTCAACACTTATTATTCCCAAAATATGGAAGTCATCACATCACGAACATCTATCCTCAAATTACCAAGTCTAAGAGTATTTAAGAAGCTAAAATAAGTAAAAAAGATGGTCCATGTCCGAACTTCAAAGACATCAAGACGTGAAGGAGAGAATCCAGCCCGAGCTAGGAATAATAGCTCACCCTGAAATCTGACGTGCTGGAGACTGGCTAGAGTTGAGGGCGAGTCGAAGTCGATGGTACACTTGCTGCAATTCATAAGAGGAAAACAAAGAAGAAAACAAGTAGGGCTCAGTACGAGGCAACATGTACTGAGTAGGTGTCATCGGCCAACTCAAAATAGAAATCAGTATATATTAAACAATAGTATAAAATCATTTACAATACTTAACAGGTGGCAAACAACAAACACGTGAACCATAAACAACAACGCCATATTGGTTACACCATCAATCACAACATCAAGCACACCTATGAGGACTCATGCCTCCACACCATACTCTTTTGGGAAATAGGTTTTTTGAGATCGAGTACATTAAGTAAATTCAAGATTTCTTGCCTTTAGTGTTATTGTGTCGGATCGTGACACTCCGATCCCCTAATACCTTGTCGGAACGTGACACTCCGATCCAATAATACGTGTCGGAACGTGACACTCCGATCCAATAATCCGTGTCGGAACGTGACACTCCGATCCCCTAATACTGTGTCGGAACGTGACACTCCGATCCAATAATCCGTTAATTATCATTTAATATCACCACTTTTTCTTTCGTTAATAAATTTCATCGAGCCTTCTTTATTCAAGGCATTACTTCGATAGAGATGGTTCAAGATTAGAATTTCACATTCTCATAATTTTAGGCCAACCACAAACCATACAATCAAGAACATACAACCACACAACCAAGTACATAGGAGACTTTACAATATCATTCAATACATATTAATTGCTATTTAGAGTTTATCTATCACATAGAATTAAACCATAACCTACCTCCACCGAAGAATCGAAATCAAGCAGCTACTTGCCCAATGCCTTTGCTTTCCTCAATCTGAAGTCTTAGTCGCTCGCTCCCCTCGTTCGTTCACGTCCTTCTCTTTTTTTTTATTTTTCTTTTTCAGATTCTTTTTACCCTAATTATCATATAATCAATTATACAAGATGATAAAAGTAACCCACTATTTATTTTAAGGTTATCTCCTTTAACCCCTAACTAACTCAATTATAAACATTACCCCACTAATTTCATAATAATAATTATGAATAGTCCAAAACACCCCTTTAAAAATTTAGCGGAAGTCTGACCGAGTCGGGGTTACGCAGCTTGTGACGGTCCGTCGTATCTACGACGGTCCGTGCTGCAGGTACGTCGTGAAGTTCAGAGAGTCGATCCCAGTACCCAGATCCCAAGAGTTGAAGTGTTTCGGAACGAAGGCCCTGTGACGGTCCGTCGTATCCATGACGGTCCGTCCTGGAGGTCCGTCATGAAGTTCAGAGAAACACTCCCGTACCCCAATTCCAAGAGTTGAAGTGTTTTGGATTGAAGGCCCTCGACGGACCGTCGTACCTATGACGGTTCGTCCTACTTATCGTCGAGGGTAATGAGAAAAGCAGCAGAAGAAATTACACAAGTATGGGACGACGGAGTCCATCACGGTCCGTCACGACCATGACGGTCCGTCCACGGTCCGTCGACCTAGTCAGTTTTTGTCAAAAATAATTCTACTGCTCGAACCGACTAAACAGGTTGTTACAAGAATTTTTAAAGGTTTTCAAGTTTTCATAGGGTTTAGGGTATTAGGATTTATTAGGTATAAAGATACTTAAGTTTTAAGGTTTAAGGCTCAAATTTTTGTAGAATTTATTAGGTTTTGGATTTTAAAAAGTTTTTTTTTGAAGATTTTTATGAGTTCTTTACGGTTTAGAGTTTCTTTTGGATTTAGGGCTTATGATTTTAGATTTATGATTTTTAGGGGTTAGGTTCTTAAGGGTTTTCTCAAATTTAGTGATTTCAAAGGTGTTTTAAGGATTTAGGATTTCTTAGGGTTTGGGGTAAAGGTCTTGGTTTTATGGCTTATGATTTTTTGTATAGGTTTATGACTTAGGATTTCTTAGGGTTTCAGGGTTTAGGAATTTTAAATTTTGTTAGGGTTTTTGGGTTTAAGGCTTATGATTTCCTAGGTTTATTTTGGGTCTTTTAGAGTGCATGGTTTAGGGTTTTTCTAGGTTTAGGGGTTTTAAAGTTTTTTTTGAAAAAAATTTATTTTAGGATTTAGGTTTTCTTAGTGAATTTTAGGGGATTAAATTTTCTTAGGGTTTAAGGTTTTTTTAAAAAATAATTTTTAGGGTAAATTGTAGTGTAGGATTACTTAATTAAAGTATTTTTAGGTTTAGAGTTTTGATGTTTAGAGTTTTCAAAGGTTTTTAAGGTTCTAAAAGGGTTGGTAGCTTATGTTTTTCTATGATTTTTTTAAGTTAAGAGTTTTTTCGCTTCAAAATTATTTAGGATCATTATTGTTTTTACGGCTTAGAGGTTATTCGATTTTAGGATTTTAAATCAAGGATTTGTTTAGGGTTTTAAGTTTTGTCTTAGAGTTTCATAAGGTTTAGGGTTGGAGGTTTATCTAAAAGGTTTAGGGTTTAGGTTTTTTAGGGTTTGACTTTAGCATTTAAGGCCTCCTAGACTTATTTTGGGTCTTTTAAAGTGCATGATTTGGGGTTTAGGATTTTTCTAGTGTTTATGGTTTAGTTTGTTAGGTTTAAGATATTATAAGGGATTTTTAGGTTTAGAGTTTCTGAATGTTTTTTTTTTTTAGCATTTGGGATTTGGGGTATTCTTAGGGTTCTTGCCTTGAGCTTACTGGTTTTTAAGGGTTTACGATTTATGGTTTCTTACGATTTCGGGTTCAATGTTTAGAGTTTTGAATTAAGGTTTCTTAGGGTTTAGGATTCATATGATTCTAAAAAATGACATTTTTAGTATTTTTTAGGTTTTAGGGGTTCAAACAGGTTTTTTTTTAGAGTTCTTATTTTTATAATTTTTAAAGGTTTTATGGTTTCATAGGGTTTAGAGTATCCGGTTTAATTACATATAAGGATACTTAAGTTTTAAAGTTTAGGGCTCACCTTTTTGTAGAATTTATTAGGTTTTGGGTTTTACAATTCTTTTTTGTAGATCTTTATGAGTTTTTTACGGTTAGGGTTTCTTTTGGGTTTAGGGCTTATGATACTAGATTTAAGATTTTTAGGGGCTAGGGGTCTTAAGGGTTTTCTTAAATTTAGTGTTTTCAAAGATTTTAAGGGTTCAAGATTTCTTATGGTTTGGGGTTTTCTTAAGGTTTTGGTTTATTGATTATGATTTTTGAAAGCCTTACGTTTTAGGGTTTCTAAGGGTTTGGACTTTCGAATTTAGGGCTTAGATATTTTAATTTTTTTTTTGGGTTTTTAGGTTTTCTTAGTGATTCTTTGGGTTTCAATTTTCTTATGGTTTATGCTTTTTTAAAAATGATTATAGGGCAAATTATGGTGTATGGCTTAGTGTTATAAGGTTTTTTATGTTTAAGTTTTATAGGGGTTTTGAAAGTTATTTTTTAACTATAGTTTTCAATGGTTTTAAGGAGTTCTAAAGGTTTATTACTTAAGTTTTAATAGAATTTTTATAGGTTAAGTGTTTTTTCGATGTAAGATTATTTAGGATCATTACTGTTTTTTGGTTTTTCAAAATGTTTTGTTGATATTTTTACAATCTAAGGGTTCTTAGAGCTTAGAGTTTCTTTGGGTTTAGAGCTTACGACTTTAGATTTAGGATTTCTTTGGGGTTATGGGTTTTAAGATTTTTTTTAGGTTTAGTTTTTCTAAAGGTGTTTTTAAAGTATAGGGTTTTGGGTTTCTTGTTGTTTCAGAAGTCGTGGGTTTAAAATTTTTCCTAAGGTTTAGGGTATATGATTCAGGGTTTCTAAGGGATTTCATATTTCTTAAGTTTAGGCTTTTAATTTTTTTTATTAAGGTGTTGATCTAATATGCTTATGATATACTAACTAAAGATTAAGCTTGGGGCACTCGTGATCCTAGGTTTCGAGTTACACCTAGGAGGTAACTTTGGGGTGTAACAAATATTATGCGTGAATAAAAGCCTCTAATTGACTAGAGATGTTGGGACATGCCCCAAGCTAACTCTAGCAAAACTGAAACTGAAATAGAAGACTGAATTGCAAATATGTAAATCGTCCTCGAAGAACTAGGACTCACCACGTGATCTGAATGTTGAGGACCTGAGAATCACAAAGATATAGCGTAGAATATGTGTCAGTACTAGAAAGATATAGGATAAAGTTGAACGAATATATATAACTGAAAACAAACTATTGAACAATGATATAATCTGAACAAGATGAATTAGGGTATAGGTATTTGGTTATGAGTTTTTCGGTTAGGGTTTAGAGCTTATGTCTTTCTTGAATCTTCTTAGGTTAAGAGTTTTTTCAATTTGAATCTTTTTATAGATTTTTTGGGATCATTATAGTTTTTACAATTTAGAGGTTCTGATGCTTAGGGTAAGGTATTTTAGGTTAAGGAATTCTTTCGAGATTTTTTATTTTATTTTAGGGTTTTAAGGTTTGAAGTTTTTTTTTTGTGTTTGATTTTTTTCGTAAAATATAGGGTTTGATTCTTCATATAATTATACAAGGCTTAGGGTTGAAGGTTTCTCCCTAAGGTTAAGGTATATGTTTCTTAGGATTTCAGTTTAGCATTCAAGGTCTCTTAGGTATATTTTGATATTTTATGGTGTAGGGTAAATTTAGGCTTTAGTGTTCTAGGTTTATAATGTTTTGGTTTGTTATGTTTAAGATTTTTTAAGGGATATTTAGGTTTAGAGTTTTAATGTTCTTTAGGGTTTAGGGTTTCTTAGTGTTTTTTGGGTTATGGGTTTTTATTTTTTCAAGGGTTAATGACTTAGGGTTTCTTAGGCTTCAGAGTTTAGAGTATGGAATTCAGGTTTTCTTAGGCTTAGGATTTCTTAGGTTTAGGGGTTTTAAAGTTTTTTTTAGTATTTTCAGAGTTTAGGTTTTCTTAGCGAATTTTAGGGGTTAAATTTTCTTAGTGTTTATGTTTTTTTTATAAAATTATTTTTAGGGTAAATTATGGTGCAGGGTAATGTATGTTAAGGTTTTTTCAGATTGAGTATTTTATGGTTTCTGAAAGGGTTATTTTTAGAGTTTTGACGTTTAGAGATTTTAAAGTTTTTTAGGGTTCTAAAAGGGTTTATAGCTTATGTTTCTCTAGGACTTTTTTTTAAGTTAAGAGTTTTTTTAAAATTTAAGATTATATATGATTCTTTTTATTGTTTAGAGGTTCTAAGTTTTAGGATTTTAAATCTGTAACGACCTGTTTAGTCGTTTTGAGCAGCAGATTTTATTTCTGGAAAAACTGGTTGAGGCGACGGAACCCACGACGGACCGTCATGGGCACGACAGACCGTCATGGGCACGACGGACCGTCGAGGGAGTCTCGTTCCAAAATACTTAGAATTCTGAAATTTGGGTACTGAAATCGACTCTCTGAACTTCG
>NC_028640.1:32265850-32265945 GCF_001406875.1 Solanum pennellii
GCACGACGGCCCGTCACAGGCTGCGTAAATCCCAGGCTGGGTCGGATTTCTGTTAGTAATTTAAGGGGCATTTTTGACTATTCCTGCCTTAATTT
>NC_028640.1:32268062-32268954 GCF_001406875.1 Solanum pennellii
CTCCATTGGAAATAGGCACATTTCCTCGTCTGACTACAGGGCCTATAATGACAAGCGATCAGCGTGAACTTTTCAGTATGTTCTTGAAATTGAAACCTCAAGTCCAAGGGTGCTGAATCTGAGGATGCCTACGATTTTCTGGTTGATTGTCATGAGTTACTACATAAGATGGGTATACTAGAACGGTTTGGTGTGGAGTTGTGACTTATCAGTTTCAAGGAAACGCCAAAATGTGGTGGCGGTCACATGATGAGTGTCAACCAACAGAGGCACCACCTATGACTTGGGCGTCATTTTCTAACTTATTTATGGAGAAGTATATCCCCCGGACCTTGAGGGATAGGAGGAGAGATGAGTTCTTGAGCCTAGAGCAAGGCAGAATGACGGTCACTGCGTATGAGGCTAAGTTTCGTGCATTATCCAGGTATGCCACCCAGCTTTGCTTCAGTCCACAAGAGCGGATTCGCCGTTTTGTGAAAGGGTTGAGGTCGGATTTGCAGATTTCAGCCTTACAGGTAGCTGCTACGGCAAAATCCTTTCAGGAAGTGANATTTGCAGATTTCAGCCTTACAGGTAGCGGCTACAGCGAAATCCTTCCAAGAAGTGGTAGACTTTGTGGTAGAGGTGGAGGGAGTAAAACCAGACGACTTCACCATGGCATCGACATCTAAAAGGTTCCGAAAGGGAGGTGAGTTTAATGGTTCTTACTCTAGAGGACAGGGTTCAGGAGGTTACTCAGTCCGACCAAATTCAGTCTTCACTACAGACTGTAGTTGGGGGTCCACCTCAGACCGGTCAACATTTCTCTGAGGTTGGAGGTTATTCCCAGACCTCGTCATTCTCACAGAGATCTATGCTAGACTCCAGAGAATGTTATGGATGTGGGGAGACA
>NC_028640.1:32268965-32269249 GCF_001406875.1 Solanum pennellii
TCGTTCTCACAGAGACCTATGCTTGAATCCAGAGAGTGTTATGGATGTGGAGAGATCGGACATCTTAGGAGGTTTTGTCAAAAACAAAGTTACAGACCCCCAATAGTCAGAGGAAGAGGTGGTCATGGGAGAGGCCTCCATTCTGGAGGACGTGGTGGCCGAGGTAATGGTGGTCACCAAAACGGCCGAGGGGACGGACAAACTGGAGCTACTACAACACCACATGGTAGGGGCAATGGGCACACAGGTAATAGGGCCCACTGTTACGCTTTCCCTGGGCGGTC
>NC_028640.1:32274423-32305006 GCF_001406875.1 Solanum pennellii
CCTTGAAGTTCCGGCATGGACTAGCTTTTGTTTATTTTAGCTTCTTAGAATACTCTTAGTTTAGTAATTTGATCATAGATGTTCTTGTGGTGATGACTTCCAGATTTTGGGGAGTAATAGATGTTGAATTTTAGAAGTTATTGAATTGGTTTTTATTAATGAGTTTAAGTCTTCCGCATTACTTTCTGTTGATATTATATTGAAATGTTTAGGGTTTAGATTGGTTGGTTCGCTCACATAGGAGGGTAAGTGTGGGTGCCAGTCGCGGCCCGTTTTGGGTCGTGACATCAACTCTCTGAACTTCACGACGGAACTGCAGTATGGACCGTCGTATCCACGACGGACCGTCACAGACCTTTTACTGAAATTGAGTATCTGAAATTTCTGACGGACGTGCAGGACGGACCGTCGCAGGTACGACGGGCCGTCACGAGTGGCGTAATTTCACCTGGGTCGGATTTCTGCTGAGAGTTTTTAAGGGGCGTTTTGGACTATTCATGCTTATAATTATAAAATTTGTGGGTTAATGTTAATAATTTATTTAGTCGGGGATTAAAGGAGATAACCTTGAAATAAATAGTGGGTTACTTTTATCATCTTTTATACTTAATTATTTGATAATTAGGGTAAAAAAGAAAAAGAGTTGGAAGAAGGAAAAATAGAGAGAACGAGCGAGAGAGAGAGAGGAACGAAGAGACAGCAAGAACATTGGAGAAGTATATTGCTTGATCACGATTCTTCGGTGGAGGTAGGTTATGGTTTATGCTATGTGATAGTAAACTCTTAATAGCGATTGATATGTATTGGGTGGTATTGTAAAGTCTTCTATGCGCTTAATTGTGTTGTTGCATGATTGTGATTATGTAAATTGTGATGGATTATAATGATGATACTGCGGAATCTTAAAAACCTTTAATCCACTCTATTAATGATGATGCCTTCGTATAAAAGAAGTCTTGATGAACTAAAAGAATGAGGTTAATAGATCGGGTGTCACAAACCGACACGTAGTATTAGGGGATCGGGTGTCACGAACCGACACGTAGTATTAGGGGATCGGGTGTCACGAACTGACACGTAGTATTAGGGGATCGGAGTGTCACGTTCCGACACAAGAAGAATAAAGAGAATGAATCTTGAATTATGGTCATATACTCAATTTAAAGAACCTATTTCCCAAACGAGTATGGTGTGGAGGCTTGAGCCCTCATAGATGTGCTTGGTGGTGTTGTCAAAGGGTTTTGTACTTGTTGTTGTCACCTGTTGAGTGTCGTAGTTGATTTTATATTATTAGTTGATATATAATGCTTTCTATTCTGAGTTGGCCGATGATACCTACTCAGTACTTGTACTGACCCCTACTTTTATGTTCTTCTTGTTGTTTTGTGGAGTGCAGCAAGTGCACCAGTGACTTCGTCTGTCCGCAACTCTAGCCAGTCTTCAGCACGTCAGAATTCAGGGTGAGCTATTATTCCTAGCTCGGGCTGGATTCTCTTCTTCGCGTCTTGATGTCTTCAAAGTTCGGACATGGACCATCGTTTTACTTATTTTAGTTCTTAATTATTCTTAGACATAGTAATTTGAGGATAGATGTTCTTGATGTGATGACTTCCAGATTTTGGGGATAATAGTTGATAAATTTTAGAATGTTTATTTATTGGTTTTATTAATAAGATTTTGAGTCTTCCGCATTATGTTGGGGTTTAGATTTGTTGGTTCGCTCACATAGTAGGATAAGTGTGGGTGCCACTCGCGGCTCGTTTTGGGTCGTGACAAACTTGGTATCAGAGCTTTAGGTTCGTTGGTCTCATCACACAAGAACGAGTCTAGTAGAGTCTTGAGGAACGGTAGGGGGACGCCCTTACTTTTCTTTGAGAGGCTATAGGACTTTAGGAAAACTCCATTCTTTCTTTCTTTCGTGCTATTACTTGGGTCCAATTGGTATCTAGGTGATACAAATTGGTATCTGACATCCTCACTCTATCTCGCAGATGGTTAGAACTAGAGCAACAACTGTGTCAACACCAACACCGGCGGGACAGGGTGCGTCTGAGCCAACCACTGGGACTGTAGCTCGAGGAGGAGCAGTGGCAAGAGGCCGTGGTAGAGGTCGCAGGAGGACGCCCTCTAGAGGTAGAGGACAAACACCTGGTCCAGCTAGTAATAGGGCAGTGACTCCTCCACCGACTGATGAGGTAGTGAGAGAGGGTGAAGAAGGGGAAAATGAGCAGGTTCAAGATGAGGAAATACCACCCCAGCCTACCCCAGAGATGATTAACCAGGTTCTTACTTATCTTAGCGGGTTATCTGATCAGGGCCAGACACCTCCAGTGTTTTCTGCACCAGCACCTCAGGTTCAGGGGGTACAACATGCAGCCGCTGTGGCTCCCCGCATGGATGCCTCATTGGAAGTAGGCACGTTTCCTCGATTGACTACAGGGTCCATAATGACAAGTGATCAGCATGAACTTTTCACTAAATTCTTAAAGTTAAAACCTCCAGTATTCAAGGGTGCTGAATCTGAAGATGCCTATGATTTTCTGGTTGATTGTCATGAGCTACTACATAAGATGGACATAGTAGAACGATTCGGTGTGGAGTTTGTGACCTATCAGTTTCAGGGGGATGCCAAAAGGTGGTGGCGGTCGTATGTTGAGTGTCAACCAGCACAGGCACCACCTATGACTTGGGCATCATTCTCTAGCTTATTTATGGAGAAGTATATACCCCGGACTTTGAGGGATAGGAGGAGAGATGAATTCCTGAGCCTAGAGCAAGGAAGGATGTCTGTTGCTGCTTATGAGGCTAAATTTCGTGCACTATCTAGGTATGCCACTCAGCTTTGTTTCAGTCCACAAGAGCGGATTCGCCGTTTTGTGAAGGGATTGAGGTCAGATTTGCGGATCCCAGCCTTACAGGTAGCTGCTGCAGCAAAATCCTTTCAGGAAGTGGTTGATTTTGTGATAGAAGTGGAGGGGGTGAAGCCAGACGACTTCACCATGGCGTCGACATCTAAGAAGTTTCGTAAGGGAGGTGAGTTTAGAGGTTCTTACTCCAGAGGGCAGAGTTCAGGAGGTTACCAAAACCGCCCTATTCAGTCTTCCCTGCAGGCTTTAGCTGAGGGTCCATCGCAGCCCAGTCAGCCTTTTTCTGAGTTTGGTGGTTATCCTCAGACTTCGTCACCTTCACAAAGACCTATGCTTGACTCCAGGAATTGTTATGGATGTGGGGAGACTGGACATATTAGGAAGTATTGTCCAAAACAGAGTTACAGACCCCCAATAGTTAGAGGTAGAGGTGGTCATGGGAGAGGCCGCCATTCTGGAGGACGCGGTGGCCAAGGTAATGGTGGTCACCCAATCAATCGGGGTGGCGGGCAAGCTGGAACTGCTGCGGCGCAACATGATAGGGGCAATGGACAGACAGGTGATAGGGCCCATTGTTATGCTTTCGCCGGGAGGTCTGAAGCAGAGACATCTGATGCTGTTATCACAGGTAATCTTTTGGTCTGTGATTGCATGGCTTCTGTATTATTTGATCCTGGATCCACATTTTCATATGTATCTTCCTCATTTGCTACTGGTCTTGATTTACATTGCGATTTGCTTGACATGCCTATTAGTGTCTCTACTCCTGTGGGTGAGTCTGTGATAGTTGAGAAGGTGTATAGGTCTTGCCTTGTGACTTTTGTAGGGAGCAATACCTATGTAGATTTGATTATCCTAGAAATGGTTGATTTTGATGTAATTCTGGGTATGACTTGGCTTTCCCCAAATTTTGCAATCTTAGATTGTAATGCTAAAACTGTGACATTGGCCAAGCCTGGGACAGATCCGCTAGTGTGGGAGGGTGACTACATTTCCACCCCAGTCCGTATTATCTCTTTTCTTCGCGCTAAGAGGATGGTTAGTAAAGGTTGTTTAGCCTTCTTGGCACATCTCAGGGATGATACTTCCAAAGTACCTTCGATTGAGTCTGTTTCGATAGTCTGTGAGTTTCTGGATGTGTTTCCTGCAGACCTTCCTGGTATGCCACCGGATAGGGATATTGATTTTTGTATTGATCTGGAGCCGGGTACTCGCCCCATTTCCATCCCCCCTTATAGAATGGCTCCAGCTGAGTTAAGGGAGTTAAAGGCCCAACTTCAGGAGTTGTTAGGTAAAGGTTTCATTAGACCAAGTGCATCCCCTTGGGGTGCTCCTGTTTTATTTGTGAAAAAGAAGGATGGAAGCCTTCGGATGTGCATAGACTACAGGCAGCTGAATAAGGTAACTATTAAGAACAAGTATCCTATTCCTCGAATTGATGATTTGTTCGATCAGTTACAAGGTGCTTGTGTCTTCTCTAAAATTGATCTGAGGTCCGGTTATCATCAATTGAAAATACGGGCAGCAGATGTGCCAAAGACTGCTTTTCGAACCAGGTATGGGCATTACGAATTCTTAGTAATGTCTTTTGGGCTTACGAATGCCCCTGCTGCTTTCATGAGTCTGATGAACGGGATTTTTAAGCCATATCTGGATCTCTTTGTTATTGTATTCATTGATGATATACTGATATACTCAAAGAGCAGGAAAGAACATGAGGAACATTTGAGAATTGTATTGGAGTTGTTGAGGGAGAAAAGGCTTTATGCCAAATTCTCCAAGTGTGAGTTTTGGCTAGATTCAGTGTCCTTCTTGGGGCACGTGGTTTCTAAGGATGGAGTGATGGTGGATCCTTCTAAGATTGAAGCAGTGAAGAGTTGGGTAAGACCTACTAATGTTACAGAGGTAAGAAGCTTTGTTGGTTTAGCTAGCTACTACCGTCGATTTGTCAAGGGATTTTCTTCTATTGCTTCGCAGCTAACAAATTTGACTAAGCAGAATGTTCCCTTTGTATGGTCGGATGAATGTGAAGAAAGTTTTCAGAAACTCAAGACTTTGTTGACTACTGCACCAATTCTTACCTTGCCAGTGGAAGGTAAGAATTTCATTGTCTATTGTGATGCATCTTATTCTGGTTTGGGTGCAGTGCTAATGCAGGAGAGAAATGTAATTGCTTATGCTTCGAGGCAATTAAAAGTGCATGAACGTAACTATCCGACCCATGATTTGGAGTTGGCTGCAGTAGTATTTGCATTAAAGCAATGGAGACATTACCTATATGGGGTCAAGTGTGAAGTCTATACATATCATCGTAGTTTACAGTATGTCTTTACTCAGAAAGATTTGAATTTGAGGCAGAGGAGGTGGATGGAACTACTGAAGGACTATGATATCACTATTTTGTATAACCCAGGAAAAGCTAATGTTGTGGCAGATGCTTTAAGTAGAAAAGCAGGGAGCATGGGTAGTTTAGCCCACTTACAGGTTTCTAGACGCCCATTGGCTAGAGAGGTTCAGACTTTGGCTAATGACCTTATGAGGCTGGAAATACTAGAGAAAGGAGGACTTTTGGCCTGTGTGGAGGCAAGATCCTCTTTTCTTGACAAGATTAAGGAGAAGCAGTTTACTGATGAGAAGCTGAGCCGAATTCGAGATATGGTATTGCGAGGAGAGGCTAAAGAGGCAATAATTGATGAGGAAGGTGTTTTGAGGATTAAGGGAAGGGTATGTGTGCCCCGTGTTGATGATTTGATTCACACTATTCTTACAGAGGCTCATAGTTCAAGGTACTCTATACATCCTGGTGCAACCAAAATGTATCGCGACCTAAAGTAACATTTTTGGTGGAGTAGAATGAAGCGCGACATTGTTGATTTTGTTGCCAAATGCCCGAATTGTCAGCAAGTAAAGTATGAACACCAGAGGCCTGGAGGAACACTTCAGAGAATGCCCATTCCTGAATGGAAGTGGGAAAGGATTGCAATGGATTTCGTGGTTGGTCTTCCCAAGACATTGGGTATGTTTGATTCTATTTGGGTAATTGTTGACAGGTTAACTAAGTCTGCTCACTTCATTCCGGTCAAGATGACTTACAATGCAGAGAAGTTAGCCAAACTCTATATCTCGGAAATTGTTCGATTGCATGGAGTTCCACTCTCCATCATATCAGATAGAGGTACGCAGTTTACTTCTAAGTTTTGGAGAACATTACATGCTGAATTAGGTACTAGGCTGGATCTTAGTACTGCATTTCACCCTCAGACCGATGGTCAGTCTGAGCGAACGATTCAGGTGTTGGAGGATATGCTTCGTGCATGTGTGATAGAATTTGGTGGTCATTGGGATAAATTCTTACCCTTAGCAGAGTTTTCATACAACAATAGCTATCACTCAAGTATTGATATGGCTCCATTTGAGGCACTGTATGGGAGGAGATGTAGGTCTCCCATTGGTTGGTTTGATGCATTTGAGGTAAGACCTTGGGGTACCGATCTCTTGAGGGAATCGTTAGATAAGGTAAAATTCATCCAGGATAAGCTTCTAGCAGCTCAGAGCAGGCAGAAGGAATATGCAGATCGAAAGGTTAGGGACTTGAATTTTATGGAGGGTGAACAAGTCTTGCTGAAGGTTTCACCCATGAAAGGGGTGATACGGTTTGGTAAGCGAGGATAACTTAGTCCAAGGTATATTGGGCCATTTGAAGTCTTGAAGCATGTGGGGAGGTGGCTTATGAATTGGCGTTGCCTCCAGGACTCTCAGGAGTGCACCCGGTATTTCATGTGTCTATGCTGAAAAAGTACCATGGAGATGGAAACTACATTATTCGCTGGGATTCAAAGCTTCTTGATGAGAATTTGTCTTATGAGGAGGAGCCGGTTGCTGTTCTAGCTAGAGAAATCCGCAAGTTGAGATCAAAAGAGATTGCACCTATCAAGGTTCAGTGGAAGAATCGGCCAGTCGAAGAGTCTTCTTGGGAGAATGAGGCGGATATGCAAGAAAGATATCCCCACCTTTTTACAGATTCAGGTACTCTTTCTCGCCCTTGTTTTTCTTCCTGTGATCGTTCGGGGAGAATGATGGGTAAATTGGTATCTATTGTAACGACCTGTTTAGTCGATTCGAGCAGTAATATTAGTATGATAAAAATTGACTGGGTCGACGGACCACGCGACGGACCGTCATGATTACGACGGCCCGTGATGGATTCCGTCGTCCCATACTTGTAAATTTTCTTCTGCTACTTTTCTCACTTACCCTCGACGACAACTAGGACGAACCGTCATAGCCACGACGGACCGTCGGGGGTCATCATTCCAAAACACCTAAACTCTGAAAATCTGGGTACTGGGATCAACTCTCTGAACTTCACGACGGAAGTGCAGTACGGACCGTCGTATCCACGACGGACCGTCACAGACCTTTTACTGAAATTGAGTCTCTGAACTTTGTGACGGACGTGCAGGACGGACCGTCGCAGGTACGACGGGCCGTCACGAGTGGCGTAGTTTCACCTGGGTCGGATTTTCGCTGAGAGTTTTTAAGGGGCGTTTTGTACTATTCATGCTTATAATTATAAAATTTGTGGGTTAATGTTAATAATTTATTTAGTCGGGGATTAAAGGAGATAACCTTGAAATAAATAGTGGGTTACTTTTATCATCTTTTATACTTAATTATTTGATAATTAGGGTAAAAAAGAAAAAGAGTTGGAAGAAGGAAAAATAGAGAGAGCGAGAGAGAGAGAGGAACGAAGAGACAGCAAGAACATTGGAGAAGTAGATTGCTTGATCACGATTCTTCGGTGGAGGTAGGTTATGGTTTATGCTATGTGATAGTAAACTCTTAATAGCGATTGATATGTATTGGGTGGTATTGTAAAGTCTTCTATGCGCTTAATTGTGTAGTTGCATGATTGTGATTATGTAAATTGTAATGGATTATAATGATGATACTGCGGAATCTTAAAAACCTTAAATCCACTCTATTAATGATGATGCCTTGGTATAAAAGAAGGCTTGATGAACTAAAAGAATGAGGTTAATGGATCGGGTGTCACGAACCGACACGTAGTATTAGGGGATCGGGGGTCACGAACCGACACGTAGTATTAGGGGATCGGGGGTCACGAACCGACACGTAGTATTAGGGGATCGGGGGTCACGAACCGACACGTAGTATTAGGGGATCGGGGGTCACGAACCGACACGTAGTATTAGGGGATCGGGGGTCACGAACCGACACGTAGTATTAGGGGATCGGGGGTCACGAACCGACACGTAGTATTAGGGGATCGGGGGTCACGAACCGACACGTAGTATTAGGGGATCGGGGGTCACGAACCGACACGTAGTATTAGGGGATCGGGGGTCACGAACCGACACGTAGTATTAGGGGATCGGGGGTCACGAACCGACACGTAGTATTAGGGGATCGGGGGTCACGAACCGACACGTAGTATTAGGGGATCGGGGGTCACGAACCGACACGTAGTATTAGGGGATCGGGGGTCACGAACCGACACGTAGTATTAGGGGATCGGGGGTCACGAACCGACACGTAGTATTAGGGGATCGGGGGTCACGAACCGACACGTAGTATTAGGGGATCGGGGGTCACGAACCGACACGTAGTATTAGGGGATCGGGGGTCACGAACCGACACGTAGTATTAGGGGATCGGGGGTCACGAACCGACACGTAGTATTAGGGGATCGGGGGTCACGAACCGACACGTAGTATTAGGGGATCGGGGGTCACGAACCGACACGTAGTATTAGGGGATCGGGGGTCACGAACCGACACGTAGTATTAGGGGATCGGGGGTCACGAACCGACACGTAGTATTAGGGGATCGGGGGTCACGAACCGACACGTAGTATTAGGGGATCGGGGGTCACGAACCGACACGTAGTATTAGGGGATCGGGGGTCACGAACCGACACGTAGTATTAGGGGATCGGGGGTCACGAACCGACACGTAGTATTAGGGGATCGGGGGTCACGAACCGACACGTAGTATTAGGGGATCGGGGGTCACGAACCGACACGTAGTATTAGGGGATCGGGGGTCACGAACCGACACGTAGTATTAGGGGATCGGGGGTCACGAACCGACACGTAGTATTAGGGGATCGGGGGTCACGAACCGACACGTAGTATTAGGGGATCGGGGGTCACGAACCGACACGTAGTATTAGGGGATCGGGGGTCACGAACCGACACGTAGTATTAGGGGATCGGGGGTCACGAACCGACACGTAGTATTAGGGGATCGGGGGTCACGAACCGACACGTAGTATTAGGGGATCGGGGGTCACGAACCGACACGTAGTATTAGGGGATCGGGGGTCACGAACCGACACGTAGTATTAGGGGATCGGGGGTCACGAACCGACACGTAGTATTAGGGGATCGGGGGTCACGAACCGACACGTAGTATTAGGGGATCGGGGGTCACGAACCGACACGTAGTATTAGGGGATCGGGGGTCACGAACCGACACGTAGTATTAGGGGATCGGGGGTCACGAACCGACACGTAGTATTAGGGGATCGGGGGTCACGAACCGACACGTAGTATTAGGGGATCGGGGGTCACGAACCGACACGTAGTATTAGGGGATCGGGGGTCACGAACCGACACGTAGTATTAGGGGATCGGGGGTCACGAACCGACACGTAGTATTAGGGGATCGGGGGTCACGAACCGACACGTAGTATTAGGGGATCGGGGGTCACGAACCGACACGTAGTATTAGGGGATCGGGGGTCACGAACCGACACGTAGTATTAGGGGATCGGGGGTCACGAACCGACACGTAGTATTAGGGGATCGGGGGTCACGAACCGACACGTAGTATTAGGGGATCGGGGGTCACGAACCGACACGTAGTATTAGGGGATCGGGGGTCACGAACCGACACGTAGTATTAGGGGATCGGGGGTCACGAACCGACACGTAGTATTAGGGGATCGGGGGTCACGAACCGACACGTAGTATTAGGGGATCGGGGGTCACGAACCGACACGTAGTATTAGGGGATCGGGGGTCACGAACCGACACGTAGTATTAGGGGATCGGGGGTCACGAACCGACACGTAGTATTAGGGGATCGGGGGTCACGAACCGACACGTAGTATTAGGGGATCGGGGGTCACGAACCGACACGTAGTATTAGGGGATCGGGGGTCACGAACCGACACGTAGTATTAGGGGATCGGAGTGTCACGTTCCGACACAAGAAGAATAAAGAGAATGAATCTTGAATTATGGTGATATACTCAATTTAAAGAACCTATTTCCCAAACGAGTATGTTGTGGAGGCTTGAGCCCTCATAGATGTGCTTGGTGTTGTTGTCAAAGGGTTTTGTACTTGTTGTTGTCACCTGTTGAGTGTTGTAGTTGATTTTATATTATTACTTGATATATATTGCTTTCTATTCTGAGTTGGCCGATGATACCTACTCAGTACTTGTACTGACCCCTACTTTTATGTTCTTCTTGTTGTTTTGTGGAGTGCAGCAAGTGCACCAGTGACTTCGTCTCGTCCGCAACTCTAGCCAGTCTTCAGCACGTCAGAATTCAGGGTGAGCTATTATTCCTAGCTCGGGCTGGATTCTCTTCTTCGCGTCTTGATGTCTTCAAAGTTCGGACATGGACCATCGTTTTACTTATTTTAGTTCTTAATTATTCCTAGACATAGTAATTTGAGGATAGATGTTCTTGATGTGATGACTTCCAGATTTTGGGGATGATAAGGATTATATTTTAGAATGTTTATTTATTGGCTTTATTAATAAGATTTTGAGTCTTCCGCATTATGTTGGGGTTTAGATTTGTTGGTTCGCTCACATAGTAGGATAAGTGTGGGTGCCACTCGCGGCTCGTTTTGGGTCGTGACAATTTTTTTATGGGTTTACGAATTAGGATTTCTTAGGGTTTCAGGGTGTAGCGATTTTAAATTTTGTTAGGGTTTTTGTGTTTATTTTGGGTCTTTTAGAGTGCATGGTTTAGGGTTTTTCTAGGATTTAGGGATTAGTTTGTGACAATTTGGGATATTTTAAGATATTTTCATGTTTAGCGTTTTAATTTTTTTTTTTTTGGTTAATTTTTACGATTTGGGATTTGGGGTATTATAAGGGTTCTGGCTTTGAGCTTATGTTTTTTTTTATGATTTACGATTTATGGTTTCTTAGGGTTTTGGGTTCAAAGTTTATAGTTTTGAATTTAGGGTTTCTTAGTGCTTAGTTTTTTAAGTTACTTTTAGGGTTTACGTTGCATAGGGTTTAGGATTTTTATTAGATGATTTTCAAACATGGTTTTTTTGGTCTAGGGGTTCTTAGGGCTTAGAGTTTCTTTGGGTTTAGAGCTTACGATTTTAGATTTAGGATATCTTACGGGTTATGGGTTTTAAGATTTTTTTAGGTTTAGTGTTTTCTAAAGGTGTTTTCAAAGTATAGGAAATCTTAGGGTTTTGGGTTTCTTGTTGTTTCAGAAGTCTTGGGTTTTAAGTTTTTCCTCATATTTAAGGTATATAATTAAGGGTTTCTAAGGGATTTCATATTCTTAAGTTTAGGCTTTTAATTTTGTTTAATAAGGTGTTGATCTAATATGCTTATGATATGCTAACTCAAGGTTATGCTTGGGGTCCTTGTGATCCTAGATTTGAAGTTACACCTAGGAGCTAACTTCGAGGCATAACAAATATTATGCGTGAATAAAATCCTCTAACTGACTAGAGATGTTGGGACATGCCCCCAACTAACTCTAGCAAAACCGAAATTGAAATAGAAGACTGAATTGAAAATATGTAAATAATCATCGAAGAATTAGGACTCACCACGTGATTTAAATGTTGAGGACCCGGGCATCACGAAAAGATGTAGCGTAGAATATGTGTCAGTGCTAGAAAGATATAGGATAAACCTGAACGAATATATATAACTGAAAAACAACATATTGAACAATGATAAAATCTGAACAAGATGAATAAGGGTTTAGGCATTTTCCTATGAGTTTTTAGGTTAGGGTTTAGCGCTTAAGTTTTTCTTGAATCTTTTTAGATTAAGAGTTTTTTTCGATTTAGGATTTTTAATGAGTTTTTGGGACCATAAAAGTTTTTACAATTTAGAGGTTCTGATTATTAGGGTAAGGTGTTTTAGGTTAAGGAATTCTTTTGAGGTTTTTTGTTTTTCATTTTAGGGTTTTAAGGTTTTTTTTGTTTTTAATTTTTCGTAGGATTTAGGGTTTAATGCTTCATATAATTTGGTAAGTCTTAGGGTTGAAGGTTTATCCCTGAGGTTAAGGTTTTGGTTTGTTAGGATTTCAGTTTAGCATTCAACGTTTCTTAGGTATATTTTGGTGTAGCGTAAATTTAGGCTTTAGTGTTTTAAGTTTATTAATGTTTTTGTTTGTTATATTTTAGGTTTTTTTTATGATTGAGGGTTTCTTAGGGATTTAAATTTTAACTTTTTGGCTTTTAAAAGGTTTTTATTAAGGTGTTGATTTAATATGCTTATGATGTGTCAACTCAAGCTTAGCTTGGGGTCACCGTGATCTTACGTCTCAAGCTAAATCTAAGGAGTAACCTCCGGAGTAACAAAAAATTATTTATGAATAAAAGCCTCTAACTAATTAGAGATGCTAGAACATGCCCCCAGCTAACTCTAGCAAAACTGAAACTAAAATGGAAAACTTAATATAAAACATGTAAATCGTCCTCGAAGAACTAGGACTCACCACGTGATTTGAATGCTGAGGACCTTGGCATCACATAAATATGTAGCGTAGAATATGTGTCAGTACTTGAAAGATATAGGATAAAGATGACCGAATATATATAACTGAAAACAACATATTGAACAATCATATCATCTAAACAAGATGAATAAGTGTTTAGGTATTTCGTTATGAGTTTTTATTTTATGGTTTAGAGCTTAAGTTTTTCTTGAATCTTTTTAGATTAAGAGTTTATTTTTTATATAGGATTTTTAAAGATTTTTTTTTATCATTATAGTTTTTACAATTTAGAGGTTCTTAGGCTTAGGGTAAGTGGTTTTAGGTTAATGAATTTTTTTTGAGGGTGTTTATTTTAATTTTAGGGTTTTAGGGTTTGTTTGTGTTTAAATATTTGTAGGATTTATGGTTTAATGCTTCATAGTGTTTCATAAGACTTAAGGTTGATGATTTATCCCTATGGTTAAGGTTTAGATTTGTTAGGGTTTCAGTTTAGCATTCAAGGTCTCTTCGGTATATTTTGGGTCTTTTAGGGTGTAGGGTAAATTTAGGGTTTAGTATTTTAGGCATACAGTTTTTCTAGGATTTAATGTTTAGGTTTGTTATGTTTATATTTTTTAATGGTTTTTTAGGTTTAGAGATCTTAATGTTCATTAGGGTTTAGGGTTTCTTAGTGTTTATTGGGTTATGGGCTTATATTTTTTTAAGGTTGAACGATTTAGGATTTCTTAGGGTTCAGAGTTTAGAGTTGGGAATTTAGGGTTTCTTAGGCTTAGGATTTCTCAGGTTTAGGGGTTTTAATGTTTTTTTGTAGTATTTTTAGGATTTAGATTTTCTTAGTGGTTTTTAGGGGTTAAATTTTCTTAGGGTTTAAGTTTTTTTAGAAAATTGTTTTAGGGTAAATTATGGTGCAGGGTAATGTATGTTAATGGTTTTTTTAGGTTTAAGGATTTTGGGGTTTCTAAAAGTTTTTTTAAGAGTTTTGATGTTTAGAATTTTTAAAGGTTTTTAGGGGTCTAAAAGTGTTTGTAGCTTATGTTTTTATATGATTTTTTTGGGTCAAGAGATTTTTTTTATGTAAGGTTATTTAGAATCATTATTGTTTTAAAGATTTAGGGGTTATTAGGTCTTAGGATTTTAACTCAAGAATTTATTAGGGTTTTTAAGGTTTTTATTAAAGTTTTATAAGGCTTTGTGTTGGGCGTTTATTTAGGCTTCTTAGGGTTTGACTTTAGCATATAAGGCCTCTTAGGTTTATTTTGGGTCTTTTAGAGGGCATGGTTTTCGATTTTTCTAAAGTTTAGGGTTTAGTTTTTTAGGTTTAAGATACTTTAAGAGATTTTTAGGTTCAGAGTTTTTAAAGTTTTTTTTGTTATTTTTAGGTTATGGGTATTCATAGGCTTTGAGATTAAGGGTTTTGTAGGATATACAATTTATGTTTATTAGGGTTTTGGGTTCAAAGGTTATAGTTTTGAATTTAGGGTTTCTTAGGGTTTAGATTTTCAGTGACTTTTAGGGTTTACGTTTCATAGGGTTTAGGATTTTTAAAAGATGATTTTTAAAATTGATATTTTATGTACTTGTAGGTTTATAGGGGTTCAAACAGGTTTTTTTTAATAGAGTTTTTATGTTTAAAATTTTTGAAGGTTATAAAGTTTCATAGGGTTTAGAGTATTAGGTTTTATTAATTATTAGGTTATTTAAGTTTTAAGGTTTATGGCTCAAGTTTTTGTATTAGGTTTTGGGTTTAACAAGTTTTTTTTTTATGGATTTTATGACATATTTACGGTTTAGAGTTTCTTTGGGGTTTAGGGCTTATGATTTTAGATTTAAGATTTATTGGGGTTAGGGGTCTTAAGTGTTTCCTTAAATTTAGTTTCCTTAGATTTTGTGTTTTCAAAGGTTTGAAGGGTGTATGATATCTTAGGGTTTGGGATTTTCTTAAGATTTTGGTTTATGGCTTATATTTTTTTAAGGGTTTACATTTTAGGGTTTCTTAGGGTTTGGAGTTTGTAATTTAGGGCTTAGAGATTTTAATTTTTTTAGGGTTTTTAGGGTTTAGGTTTTCTTAGTGATTCTTTGGGTTTAAGTTTTCTTATGGTTTACACTTTTTTAAAAATGATTTTAGGGTAAATTATGGTGTATGGCACAGTGTTATAAAGTTTTTTTAAGTTTAAGGTTTATAGGGGTTTTGAAAATTTTAAAAAAAAAAAAAAAGTTTTCAATGGTTTTAAGGGGTTCTAAAAGGTTTATAAGTTATGTTTTAATATAATATTTATAGGTTAGTGTTTTTTCGATGTAAGATTATTTAGGATCATTATTGTTTTTAAATTTTTTAAAAACAAATTATGATTTTTTACATTCTAAGGGTTTTTAGGGCTTAGAGCTTCATTGGGTTTAGAGATTACGGTTTTAGATTTAGGATTTCATAGAGGTTATGGGTTTTTAGATTTTTTTAGGTTTAGTGTTTCTAACGGTGTTTTTAAAGTATAGGAAATCTTAGGGTTTGGGTTTCTTGTTGTTTCAGAAATCATGGGTTTAAAGTTTTTCCTAAGGTTTATGGTACATGATAAGGGTTTCTAAGGGATTTCATATTTCTTAATTTTAGGCTTATAATTTGGTTTATTAAGGTGTTGATCTAATATGCTAACTAAAGGTTAAGCTTGGGGTCACTCGTAATCCTAGATTTCGAGTTAAACCTAGGAGGTAACTTTGGGGCGTAACAAAATTATGCGTGAATAAAAGCCTCTAACTGACTAGAGATGTTGGGACATGGCCCCAACAAACTCTAGCAAAACTGAAATTGAAATAGAAGATTGAGTTGAAAATATGTAAATTTTCCTTGTAGAACTAGGACTCACCACGTGATCTGAATGTTGAGGACAAGGGCATCACGAAAAGATGTAGCGTAGAATATGTGTCAGTACTAGAAATATATAGGATAAAGTTTAACCAATATATATAACTGAAAACAAAATATTGAACAATGATATAATCTGAACAAGATGAATAAGGGTTTAGGTACTTGGTTATGAGTTTTTAGGTTAGGGTTTAGAGCTTAAGTTTTTCTTGAATCTTTTTAGGTTAAGAGTTTTTTTCAATTTAGGATTTTTTAATGATTTTTTGGGATCATTATAGTTTTTACAATTTAGAGATTCTGATGCTTAGGGTAAGGGGTTTTAGGTTATGGAATTCTTTTGAGGTTTTTTCCTTTTAATTTTAGGGATTTAAGGTTTTTAGGTTTTTTTTGTGTTTAATTTTCCATAGGATTTAGGGTTTAATGCTTCATATAATTTCATAAGGCTTAGGGTTGAAGGTTTATCCCTAAGGTTAAGGTTTAGGTTTCGTAGGATTTCAGTTTAGCATTCAAGGTCTCTTAGATATATTTTGGATATTTTAGGGTGTAGGTAAATTTAGACTTTAGTGTTCTAGGTTTATTAATATTTTGGTTTGTTATGTTTAAGATTTTATAAGGGATTTTTAGGTTTAGATTTTTCATTGTTCTTTGGGGTTTTAGGGTTTCTTAGTGGTTTTTGGGTTATGGGCTTCTGTGTTTTTAAGGGTAAACGATTTAGGTTTTTTTTAGGGTTCAGAGTTTAAAGTATGGAATTAAGGCTTTCTTAGGCTTAGGATTTCTTAGGTTTAGGGGTTTTAAAGTTTTTTTTAGTACTTTTTGGTAATAGGTTTTCTTAGCATATTTTAGGGGTTAATTTTTTTAGGGTTTAAGTTTTTTTAGAAAACTATTTTTAGGGTAAATTATGGTGCAAGGTAATGTATGTTAAGGTTTTTTTAGATTTGAGGATTTTAGGGTTACTTAAAGTTTTTTTTTTTTTTTTAGAGTTTGAGGTTTAGAGTTTTTAAAGTTTTTTAGGATTCTAAAAGGGTTTATAGCTTATGTTTTTCTAGGACTTTTTTTTAAGTTAAGAGTTTTTTTTACTTTAAGATTATATAGGGTTATTTTTATGGTTTAGAGGTTCTAAATCTTAGTATTTTAAATTAAAGAGTTTTTTTAGGGGTTTTAAGGCTTGTCTTAGTGTTTCGTAAGGCTTAGGGTTGGGATTTATCCAAAAGGTTTACGGTTAAGGTTTCTTATTGTTTGACTTTATCATATTAGGAAGACTCAAGGGTTTTTCGAGGGTTTAGGGTTTAGTTTGTTAGGGTTAAGATATCTCAAAGGTTTTTTTAGGTTTAGAGTAATAAACGTTTTTTTGGTATTTTAGGGTTTAAGATTTGGGGTGTTTGTAGGTTTCTGACTTTAAGCTTATGGGTTTTGAAGGGTTTCCAATTTATAATTTCTTAGGGTTTGGGGTTTAGAGTTTTTAATTTAGGATTTCTTAGGTTTGTTTTTTTAAAGTGTTTTTTAGGGTTTAGGGTTCTAAAAGATGATTTTAAAATATGGTATTTTTAGTGATTTTAAATTTATAGGGTTTGAAAAGATTTTTTTATTTTTTTGAGTTTTTATGTTTAGAATCCTTGAAGGTCTAAAATTTTTAAGAGTTTTTTAGGTGTGGAGGTTTTAAAGTTTTTTAGGGTTTAGGATTTCTTAGGTTTTTTGTTTGAATTTTTTTATTATGTTTTTTCAAAGGTTAACGATTTAGCGTTTATTAGGGTTTAGAGTTTAGAGTTTAGAGTTGGGAATATAGCATTTCTTAGGTTTAGGAATTTTACAGTTTTGTTTTTAATTTTTTTTAGGGTTTATGTTTTCTTTGTGACTTTTAGGGATTAAATTTTCTTAGGGTTTAAAGTTTTTTTAAAAATATTTTTTTTGGTAAATTATAGTGTTGGGATTACTGTATTAAGTTATTTTTAGGTTTAAGGATTTTAGGGATTCTGAAAGTTTTTTTTCAGAGTTTTGATGTTTAGAGTTTTCATAGGTTTTTAAGGTACTAAGTGGGTTTGTGACTTATGTTTTTCTATGATTTTTTTAAGTTAAGAGTTTTTTCAATTTAAAGTTATTTAGGATCATTATTGTTTTTACGTTTTTGGGGTTATTCGATTTTAGGATTTTAAATCAAGGATTTTTAAGGGTTTTTAAGGTTTGTCTTATAGTTTCATAAGGCTTAGGGTTGGAGGTTTATCTAAAAGGTTTAGGGTTTAGGTTTCTTAGGGCTTGATTTTAGCATTTAAGGGACGTCTCCTAGCTTTATTTTGGGTCTTTTAGAGTGCATGGTTTAGGGTTAGGGTTTTTCTAATGTTTAGGGTTTTAGTTTGTTAGGTTTAAGATATTTTAAGGGATTTTTAGGTTTAGAGTTTTTGAATTTTTTTTTTGTTATTTTTAGTATTTGGGATTTGGGGTATTCTTAGAGTTCTGGCCTTGATCTTATTGGTTTTTAAGGGTTTAGGTTTTATATAGTTTAGGGTTTTTAAAAGATGATTTTAAAAAATGATATTTTTAGTATTTTTTAGGTTTATAGGGTTCAAAAAGGTTTTCTTTAGAGTTCTTATGTTTAGAATTTTTAAAGGTTTCTAAGGTTTCATATGGTGTAGGGTATTAAGTTTTATTAGGTATAAGGATATTTAAGTTTTAAGTTTTAGGGCTCAAATTTTTGTAAAATTTATTAGGTTTTGGGTTTAATTTTTTTTTTTTTTTTGCAGATTTTTATGAGTTCTTTACAGTTTAGAATTTCTTTTGGGTTTACGACTTATGATTTTCGAGTGCATGGTTTAGGGTTTTTCTAGGGTTTAGGGATTAGTTTGTTACAATTTGGATATTCTAAGATACTTTTAGGTATAGAGTTTTTTCAAAGAATTTTTTTGGTTATTTTTAGGATTTGGGATTTGGGGTATTCTAGGGATTCTGGCTTCGATCTTTCTTTTTTAGGATTTATGATTTATGGTTTCTTAGGGTTTTTGGTTCAAAGTTTATTATTTTGAAAAGATGATTTTAAAAAAATGATATTTTTAGTATTTTTAGGTTTTTAGTGGTTCGAAACATTTTTTTTAGAGTTTTAATGCTTAGAATTTTTAAAGGTTTTTAAGGTTTCATGGGGATTAGGGTATTAAGTTTAATTCGGTATAAGGATACTTAAGTTTTAAGGATTATGTTTTTGTACAATTTATTAGGTTTATGGTTTTAGAATGTTTTTTTTTGAAGATTTTTATGATTTTTTTACTGTTTAGTGTTATTTTTGGATCTAGGGCTTATGATATTAGATGTAAGATTTTTAGGGGTTAGGGGTCTTAAGGGTTTTCTTAGGTTTAGTGTTTTCAAAGTTGTTTTAAGGGTTTAGGATTTCTTAAGATTGAGATTTCTCACGGTTTTGGATTATGGCTTATGATTTTTTGAGGGTTTAAGTTTAGGGTTTCTTAAGGTTTGGAGTTTGGAATTTAGTATTTAGGGATTTTAATTTTTTTAGGGTTTTAGGGTCTAGGTTTTCCTAGTGATTTTTGGGTTTAAATTTTCTGGCAAAACGGTCTGATGGACCTTTATATTTGTATCAGTTTGTATTCTGGATCCTTACACTTAATCATTTGTCAAGTGAACCCTTAGACTCAATTAAAATGATACTTTTAAGCCCCCCAAACATGTGTGTATCCCACTCTCTTTTACTTAGATGCCATGTCATATCGGCGTCATATATACTAATGCCATGTCATAATTATTTCATAACTATTTTTTAAAAGTATTAACTAAAATTATTTAATAAAAGGTAAAACCATAAAATTTATATTTATCCTTTAAATTAGAACTCCCTTATAAATTTGGTGAAGAAGACGACCAATTCGATAGCAGTATAGCGGAGAAGAACATCACCCTCCAATGAAATAGAGGAGAAAAAAATAAATTAAAACTTCATAAATTTGATTCCTTTATTTTCACTGTGCATGGCCTAACATCTACTGGCAAAGCCATTGTCGCCGCCGTCTTCATCACTCAATTGCATAATAAAATGTAAGATTAAAAAATTAATTAAATTTATTAAAGTAGGCTGCCTTTAAAGTCAACCCATTACAGTTTTTCCCATTCCCAGCCCAAAGAGTCACCGATGTCGCCATTGTTGCGGACAAAACCAATCATATTCCTTCCTTCACCTTTCTTCATGTCCGCCACACGTCAGGATAATTTTTCTTTCCTTCTTCAACTTCACAAAATCAACATTCTAAGCCACCACACTAAATCTAGCCAAACCCCTTCACCATTTACGCCTTATCTCCGTCGCACCATCACCATTTTTGCTGCCATGATTAGATCCTCGCACCCACCCACCTCGTTTTCCTCTCCGCTGACCAGCCGCACCTCTCTCTCACTCCACGACGTATCAATGGTGTCCGACAATCGCACCACCAACTCCGCTCTTCCTCCATTGACGAATTAGTTGACTCAAGGAGGTGCCCAAGTTAATCTAAATATTGTGGTGAAAAAAGAAAAAATAAGTTGGTCAGGGAATGAATATGGATAAATAGGAAGTGTAATGGTGAAGAAGAAAAAGAATAGGTGAGGAAGAAGGAGAGTTTTAATTAATTGGTTTAAAGAAAATAAAAAAAAATATTTTTTAACGTAAAAACATTCCTCACTCGCCTTAATAGGCATGTGGTTACACACTTCTCCCAACTCAGACATCCTTATGCCACATAAGTCTGGTCAATAGTCAGAAGGGTTTATTAAATTGTGTTTTATTGAGTTCAAGGTTTTAGTTGACAAATGATTAAGTAGAAGGATTCACAATATAAATGCGTACAAGTATAAGGGTCTATCAAACCATTTTGCCAAATTTTCTTAAGGTTTAGGATTTTACAAAAATGATTTTTAAGCATAGTGTTTTTAGGTTTTTAAGGGTTCTGAAAGGGTTCTTCTTTAATATAGTTTTCAATGGTTTTAAGGGGCTCTATAAGGGTTCATAGCTTAAGTTTTTCTAAGATTTTTTTAGGTTAAGAGTTTTTTCGATGTAAGATTATTTAGGATTATTATTTTTTTGTCGGTTTAATGCGTTCTTAGAAGTAGCATTCTTATTATGGTTTTTAAGGTTTTTCTTGGAGTTCCATTAGGCTTGGTTTTTCTTTCATAAAATGTTATGACTTTTTACAGTGTATGGGCTCTTAGGACTTAGAGTTTCTTTGGTTTTAGAGCTTAGGATTTTAGATTTAGGATTTCTAGGGAGTTGGGGGTTTTAAGGTGTTTTTTAGGTCTAGTGCTATTAAATGTGTTTAAGAGTTTAAGATTTCTTAGGGTTTAGGGTTTCCTTGTGTTTTATAAAGCTTGTGTTTAGGGCGTTTTTTATGTTTAGGGCGTTTTAGAATTGTAAAAAGTTTTTATTAAGGTGTTGATCTAATATGCTTATGATGTGCCAACTCAAGGTTAACTTTGGGTCACTCGTGATCTTACGTCTCGAACTACGTCTATGGGGTAACCTCGGGGCGTAACAAAAAAATATGAATGAATAAAGGCCTGTAACTGAGTAGAGATGTTGGGCCATGCCCCTAGCTAACTCTAGCAATACAGAAACTAAAATGGAAGACTGAATATAAAACATGTAAATCGTCCTCGAAGAACTAGGACTCACCACGTGATTTAAATGCTAAGGACCTGGACACATCACAGAAAGATGTAGCATAGAATATTTGTCAATACTAGAAAGATGTAGGATAAAAGTGAACGAATATATATAACTGAAAACAACGTATTGAATAATGATATCATCTGAACAAGATGAATAAGAGTTTAGGTATTTGGTTATGAGTTTTTAGGTTAAGATTTAGAGCTTAAGTTTTTCTTGAATGTTTTTAGATTGAGAGTTTTTTTTCAATTTAGGATTCTTAAAGATTTTTTTTTATCATTATAGTTTTTACAGTTTAGAGGTTCTTAGGCTTAGGGAAAGGGGTTTTAGGTTAAGGAATTTTTTGAGGGTTTTTATTTTTATTTTTATGGTTTTAAGGTTTTTTTTTATGTTTAAATTTTTGTAGGATTTATGGTTTAATTCTTCATAGAGTTTCTTACGACTTAACGTTGATGGTGTATCCCTAAGGTTAAGGTTTAGATTTCTTAGGGTTTCAGTTTAGCATTCAAGGTCTCCAAGGTATATTTTGGGTCTTTTAGGGTGTAGGGTAAATTTAGGATTTAGTATTTTAGGCTTAGGGTTTTTCTAGGATTTAATGTTTAGGTTTGTTATGTTTATGATCTTTTAAGGTTTTTTTAGGTTTAGAGTTCTTGATGTTCTTTAGGGTTTAGGGTTTCTTAGTGTTTTTCGGGTTATGGGCTTATATTTTTCTAAAGGGTGAACGATCTAGGGTTTCTTAGGGTTCAGAGTTTGAGTTGGGAATTTTGGGTTTCTTAGGCTTAGGATTTCTTAGGTTTAGGGGTTTTATAGTTTTTTTAGTGTTTAGATTTTCTTTGTGATTTTAGGGGTTAAATTTTCTTAGGGTTTATAGTTTTTTAGAAAATTGTTTTTAGGGTAAATTATGATGCAGGTATGTTAAGCTTTTTTTAGGTTTAAGGATTTTAGGGTTACAAAAAGTTTTTTTCCGAGTTTGGACGTTTAAAATTTTTAAAGGTGTTTAGGGTTCTAAAAGGGTTTGTAGCTTATGTTTTTCTATGATTTTTTTGGGTCAAGAGTTTTTTATTTATATAAAATTATTAAGGATCATTGTTTTTTTTATGATTTAGGGGTTATTATGTATTAGGATTATAAATCAAGGATTTATTAGGTTTTTAAGCTTTCTCTTGAAGTTTCATAAGGCTTAGGCTAGGGAGTTTATCTAAAAGGTTTAGGTTTTAGGTTCTTAGGGTTTGACTTTAGCATATAAGGCCTCCTAGGTTTATTTTGGGTATTTTAGAGGGCATGGTTTAGGGTTTTTTGAGTGTTTAGGGTTTATTTTTTTAGGTTTAAGATATTTTAAGAGATTTTTAGGTTTAGAGTTTTTAAAGTTCTTTCTTTTATTTTTAGGATTCGAGGTATTCATAGACTTTGAGCTTATAAATTTTTGAGGATTTACGATTTATGTCTCTTAGGGTTTTGGGTTCAAAGTTTATAGTTTTGAATTTAGGGTTTCTTTGGGTTTTAGTTATCTTAGTGACTTTCAGGGTTTATGTTTCAAAGGGCTTAGGATTTTTTAAAGATGATTTTTAAAATGATATTTTTAGTAACTTTTAGGTTTATAGTGGTTCAAAAGGGGGTTTTAGAGTTTTTATGTTTAGAATTTTTAAAGGTTTTTAAGATTTCATAGGATTTTGGGGTATTAGGTTTTATTAGGTATAAGGATACTTAAGTTTTAAGGTTTATGGATCAGGTTTTTGTAGAATTTATTAGGATTTGGGTTTAACAATTTTTTTTGAGGATTTTTATGAGTTTTTTTACGGTTTAGTGTTTCTTTTGGGTTTAGGGTTTTTGAGTTTTGGCTTAATATTTTAAGGGAATAGGGGTCTTAAGGGTTTTCTTAAATTTAGTGTTTTCAAAGGTTTTAAGGGTTTAGGATTTCTTAGGGTTTGGGGTTTTCTTAAGGTTTTGGTTTATGGCTTATGATTTTTAAGGGTTTACGTTTTAGGGTTTCTTAGGTTTGGAGTTTGGAATTTAGGGCTTAGAGATTTTAATATTTTTTAGGGTTTTTAGGGTTTAGGTTTTCTTAGTGATTTTTTAGGTTTAAATTTTCTTAGGGTTTAGGCTTTTTAAAAAATGATTGGGTAAATTATTGTGTATGACTTGTTGTTATAAGGTTTTTCTATGTTTAAGGTTTCTAGGTTAAATTTAGGCTTTAGTGTTTTTTTAGGTTTAGAGTTTTTAATGTTCTTTAGGGTTTAGGGTTTCTTAGTGTTTTTTTGGGTTATGGGCTTCTGTTTTTTAAGGGTTAACGATTTAGTGTTTCTTAGGGTTCAGAGTTTTGAGTATGGAATTTAGGTTTTCTTAGGCTTAGGCTTAGGGTTTTTCTAGGGTTTAAGGTTTAGTTTTGTTAGGTTTAATATTTTAGGAGTTTTTTATGTGTAGAGTTTTTAAAGTTTATCCTAAAAATATTTTTAGGATAAATTATGGTGTAGTATTTAGTGTTTTATGGTTTTTTAGGTTTAAGGTTTTTAGGGGTTTTGAAAGGGGTTTTTAAATGTAATTTTCAAAGGTTTTAAGGGTTTTAAAAGGGTGTATACCTAATATTTTAATAGGATTTCTTTAGCTTAAAAGTTTGTTCAATCTAAGATTATTTACGATCATTATTGTTTTTACGGTTTAGGATTTCTTTAAAGTAGGATTTTTTTAAAGGTTTACAAGGTTTTTCTTAGAGTTTCATAAGCCTAATGATTTTTTTCTTTGAAAATTTTATGATTTTTTACGATTTAGGGGTTCTTAAGGCTTAGTGTTTCGTTGTGTTTAGGGCTTAGGATTTTAGATTTAGGATTTCCTAGGGATTAGGGTTTTCAGGGTTTTTTTAGGTTTAGTGTTTCTTAAGGTGGTTTTAGAGATTAGGATTTCTTAGGGTTTTGGTTTTCTTGTTGTTTCAGAGGGCTTGGGTTTAATGTTTTTCCTAAGGTTTAGGGTTTGTAATTCAGGGTTTCTAACGGATTTCATACTTTTTATGTTTAGGCTTTTAAAGGTTTTTAAAGGTGTTGATATAATATTCTTATGATATGCTAACTCAAGGCTAGCTTTGGGATCACTCGTGATCCTAGGTTCAAAGTTAAGCCCAGGGGGTAACCTCGAGGCGTAACAAAAATTATGCGTGAATAAAAACCTCTAACTGACTAGAGATTTTGGGATGTGCCCCACCTAACTCTAGCAAAACTAAATCTAAAATGGAAGAGTGAATTAAAAACATATAAAATCGTCCTCGAATAACTAGGACTCACTTCTAAATTGATGAATACGGATCAAAAATCAATCACGATTCCTCCATGTGATCTGAATGTTGTGATCCTGGGCATCACGAAAAGATGTAGCGTAGAATATTTCAATACTTGAATGTTTCATAGAGTTTCATAAGGCTGAGGGTTGATGGTTTATACCTAAGGTTAAGGATTAAGTTCCTTAGGGTTTCAATTTAGCATTGAAGGTCTCTTACGTATAGTTTAGGTCTTTTAGGTGTACGGTAAATATTTAGTGTTTAAGGTTTAGGGTTTTTCTATGGTTTAAGGTTTAGGGTTGTTTAGTTTAAAATTTTTTAGGGGTTATTTAGGTGTAGAGTTTTAAAAGTTTCTTAAGGTTTAGAGTTTCTTAGGTTTTTTAGGTTTTGGGCATATATTTAAGGGTTATTGATTTAGGGTTTCTTAGGTTTTAGAGTTCAGAGTTTAGAGTTGGAAATTTAAGGTTTCTTAGGTCTAAGATTTCTTAGGGTTAGGGGTTTTAAATTATAACTTTTTTTTAGTTTTTTTAGGGTTTAGGTTTTCTTAGTGATTTTTAGAGATTAAATTTTCTTAGGGTTTATGGTTTTTTAAAAATGATTTTTAGGGTAAATTATGGTGTAGGGATCGAAGAACTTGGCTGGGCTTTTCCTTTGTTGTAAATAAGAATAAGTAAAGCCAAAGCCCAATGATTGGTAGTGTAATGTGCGGGGTCCTTTGCTCTAAAGCCTTGATTTCAGGTGAAGTTTCAGTCTAGAGGTTAGGAGTTAGGAACATTCCCTACTAATATGTGGATTCTTCTTATGCAATTGCTATGGTAGTATACGCCATGGTCTTACTGTGTTAAGGTGTTTTTAGGTCAAAGGATTTTAGGGTTTCTGAAAGGTTCTTTTTTAGAGTTTTGATGTTTAGAGTTGTTAAAGGTTTTTAGGGCTCTAAAAGGTTTGTAAGCTTATATTTTTCTATGATTTATTTAGGTTAACAGTGTTTTTTAATTTAAGATTATCTAGGATCATTATTGTTTATATGATTTAGGGGTTATTAGGTCTTAGGATTTTAAATCAAGGCTTTTTTTTTAGGGCTTTTAAGGTTTGTCTTAGAGTTTAAAAGGCTTAGGGTTGGGAGTTTATCTAAAAAGTTTAGGATTTAGGTTTCTTAGGGTTGATTTTACCATTTAAGGCCTCTTAGGCATTTTGGTTCTTTTAAAGTGCACAATTTAGGGTTTTTTTTATTAGGTTTAAGATATTTTAAATGATTTATAGGTTACAGTTTTTGAATTTTTTTTTTTTATATGGAGTTTGGGGTAATCTTTGGGTTCAAGCTTTGAGCTTATTGGGTTTTGAGGGTTTACAATTTATGATTTCTTAGGGTTTTGGGTTCAAAGTTTAGAGTTTTGAATTTAGGGTTTCTAAGGGCTTAGGTTTTTAGTGATTTTTAGGGTTTAGATTTTATAAGGTTTATGATTTTTGAAAGATAATTTTTAAAATGATTTTTTTTTGTTTTTTAGGTTTTTAGGGGTTCGAAAAGTGTTTTTTGTAGTGTTTTTATGTTTAGTCTTTTTAAAGGATTTTTAAGGCTTCATAGTGTTAAGGGTGTTTGGGTTTATTAGGTATAAGGATACTTAAGTTTTAAGGTTAAGGGCTCATGTTTTTGTAGAATTTATTAGGTTTAGTGTTTTAAAATGTTTTTTTTAAAAGATTTTTATGATTTTTTACAATTTAGAGTTTCTTTGGGTTTAGGGCTAATGATTTTTGATTTAGGATTTTTAGGGTTTAGGTGTTATTAAGGGTTTTTTTAGGTTTATTTTTTCAAAGGTGTGTTAAGGGTTTAGGATTTCTTAGTGTTTGGGGTTTTCTTAGTGTTTAGGTTGTGGGCTTATGATTTTTTAAGGGTTTTCGAGTTTTTTTGGGGGGTTTCGAGTTTAGAGTTTGATATTTTGGGTTTAGGGATTTTAATTTTTTTAGAGTTTTTAGGCTTTTGCATTTTTTTAAGTGATTTTTAAGTTTAAAATTTTCTTAGGGTTTAGGTTTTTATAAAAATGATTTTTATTGTAAATTATTGTGTAGTGCCTTAGTGTTTTGAGGTTTTAGGGGTTTTGAAAGGATTTTTTTTAAATATAGTTTTCATTGGTTTTAAGGGGTTCTAAAAGGGTGTATAGCTTAAGTTATACGAGGATATTTTTAGGTTAAGAATTTTTTGATTGAAGATTGTTTAGGATCATTATTGTTTTTACGATTTAGGAGTTCTTAGAAGTAGGATTTTTTTAGGGTTTTCAAGGTTTGTCTTAAAATTTCATAAGGCTAATGGTTTTTTTTTGAAACTTTTACGATTTATTATGGTCTAGAGGTTCTTAAGAATTAAAGTTTTGTTGGGTTTAGGGATTCTGATTTTGGATTTACGATTTCTTAGGGGTTAGGGGCTTTAAGGGTTTTTCATGTTTAGTGTATTGAAATATGTTTTTAGTGTTTAGGATTTCTTAGGTTTTTGATTTCTTGTTGTTTCATAAAGCTTGGCTTTAAACTTTTTCTTAAGGCTTAGGGTTTATGATTCAGAGATTCTAAGGAATTTCTTACTATCTTTAAGTTTAGGCTTTTATAGTTTTTTTTAATACGTTGATCAAATATGCTTATGATATGATAACTCAAGGCTAGCTTTGGGGTCACTGTGATCCTAAGTTCTGAGTTACACTTAGGGGGTAACCTCAGGTGTAACAAAAATTATGCATGAATAAAAGCCTTTAACTGACTAGAGATGATGGGACATGCCCCAGCTAACTCTAGCAAAACTGAAACTAAAATGGAAGACTTAATTGAAAACATGTAAATCATCCTTGAAAAACTAGGACTCACCTCTTATATTGTTGAATACATATCACTAATCGATCTCCACGAGATCTAAATGCTTTGAACCTAGGCATCACGAAAAGATGTAGCATATTTGGTTATTAGTTATTAGGTTAGGTTTAGAGTTTATGTTTTTTACAATTCATGATTTAAAAGATTTTTTAGGATCATTATAGTTTTTCCTATTAGAAGCTCTTAGGAATTCATGGTTCAGTTCTCCACCTTAACGAAAGAAAATAGGATTTTGATCAAATTCTATTGAGTCTGATTCATAGTGATCATTTATCAAAGAATGACTCTGGTTATCAAATGATTGAACAACCGAGAGCAATTTACTTATGATACTTAGTTGACATTTATAAAAAGCATCTACCGAATTATGAGTTCAATCCATCCTATTTAGCAGAAAGACAGATATTCCTTGCTCATTATCAGACAATCACTTATTCATAAATTTTGTTGGGGAAAATAGTTCTCATTTCCCATCTCATGGAAAACCCTTTTTGCGTCGTTTAGCCTTATCCCTCTCTAGGGATATTTTAGTGATAGGTTCTATAGAAACTGGATGATCCTATTTGGTCAAATACCTAGCGACAAACTCCTATGTTCCTTTCATTACGGTAATTCTGAACAAGTTCCTGGATAACAAGTCTAAAGGTTTTCTTGTTGATGAGATCGATATTGATGATAGTGACGATATGGATGATAGTGACAATCTTGATGCTAGTGACGATATCGATCGTGACCTTGAAAAGAGCTAAAACTCCTAACTTGGATGAATGAGCTAATTGTGTCTATGATGCCAGAATGTATCCTTGCATATAAAAATGAAAAATGCAAAAAAAATTGTACAATTTGCATTTCTTCATTATTATTTTGAGCTTGTAACTAAATGAAATCCTTAGGTCTTAGGATTTTAGGTTAAGGAATTCTTTTGAGAGTTTTTATTGTTTGTTTTAGGGATTTTTAGGGTTCTAAAAGGGTTTGTAAGCTTATGTATTGTAGATTAACATTTTTTTTTATTTAAGATTATTTAGGATCGTTATCATTTTTACAGTTTAGTGGTTATTAGGTCTTAGGATTTAAATCAAGGATATTTAGGGTTCTTAGGTTTATTTTGGGTCTTTTAGAGTGCATGGCTAAGGGTTTAAGTTTAGAGATTTTAAATTTCTTTTGTTATTTTTAGAATTTAGGGCTTGGTGAATTCTTAGGGTTCTGGGTTTGAGCTTATTGGGTTTTAAGAGTTCACGATTTATGGTTTCTTAGGTTTTTGGGTTCGAAGTTTAGAATTTTGAATTTAGTGTTTCTTAGGGTTTAGGATTTTAGTGATTTTTACCGTTTAGGCTTTTTAAAAGATGATTTAAAAAAATGACATTTCTAGTGTTTTTAGGTTTTAGGTGTTCTAAAAGTGTTTTTTAGAGTTTTTATGTTTAGTATTTTTAAAGGTTTTAAGGTTTCATAGGGTTTAGGGTATTAGAGTTAGGTCTAAGGATACTTAAGTTTTAAGGTTTAGCGTTTTATAAATTGTTTTTGAATATTTTGATCAATTTTTACAGTTTAGAGTTTCTTTAGGTTTAGGGATTATGATTTTAGATTTAGGATTTTTAGGGGTTAGTGGTCTTAAGGTTTTTTTTATGTTTAGTGCTTTCAAATGTTTTAAGGTTTAAGGATTTCTTAGGCTTTGGGGTTTTCTTAGTGTTGGGTTTATAGGATTATGATTTTTAAGGGTTTACAATTTAGAGATTCTTAGGGTTTCCTGTATAGAGTTTGAAATTTAGGGTTAGGAATTATAATTTTCTTAGGGTTTAAGGGTTTTTTTAGAGTTTTAATATTAAGAGTTTTTAAAGGGTTTTAGGGTTCTAAAAGAGTTTGTAAGCTTATGTTTTTCTATAATTTATTGTAGGTTAAAAACTTTTTATGATTTAACAAAGGTGGGTGAACCAACAAGTCTTAACCCCAACATATACCAATAGTTAAACTATAAATAACAAAAATAATGCGGAAGCTCCAAAAGTTATTAAGTAACCAATTTAAATAAGTTTCTAAAGTTTAATACTTATTATCCCAAAATCTGATAGTCATCACATCAAAGACATTTATTCCCAAATTACCAAGTCTAAGAGTGTTTAAGAAACCAAAATAAGCAAAAAGATGGTCCATGTCCGAAATTTAAAGACATCAAGATGTGAATGAGAAAATCCAGCACGAGCTAGAATTAATAGCTCACCATGAACTCTGATGTGCTGGAGACTGGCTAGAGTTGAGGGCGAGTCGAAGTCGATAGTACACTTGCTGCACTCCACAAAAGAATAAAGAAGAAAATACAAGTAGGGGTCAGTACAATGAACACGTACTGAGTAGGTATCATCGGCCAACTCAAAATAGAAACCAATATACATTGAATAATAACATAAAATCAACTACAATACTTAAAAGGTGGCATGAACAAGAACACCATAATAGGTACACCATCAATCACAACATCAAGCACACCTATGAGGACTCATGCCTCCACACCATACTCATTTGGAAAATAGGTTCTTTGAGATTAAGTATATTAAGTTACTTCAAGATTCCTTTCCTTTAATGTTATTGTGTCGGAACGTGACACTCCGATCCCATATACCGTGTTGGAACGTGACACTCCGATCCCATAATATCGTGTCGGAATGTGACCCTCCGATCCAATTATCTCATTATTTTATTTCATCAAGTCTTCTTTATTCAAGGCGTCATTTTAATAGAGAGGGTTCAAGATTAGAAATTCAACAGTCTCATAATTTTAGGCCAACGACAAACCACACAATCAAAACATACAACCACACAATCAAGTACATAGGAGACTTTACAATATCACTCAATACATATCAATCGCTATTTAGAGTTTATCTATCAAATGGAAATAAACCATAATCTGCCTCCACCGAAGAATCGAAGTTAAGAAATTACTTCTCCAACGCTTTTCCTTTCCTTATTGCTTCCGAACCCTTCCAATCTATCAAGTATATATATATATATATGTGTGTGTGTGTGTGTGTGTGTGTGTGTGTGTGTGTGTGTGTGTGTGTGTGTGTGTGTGTGTGTGTGTGTGTGTGTGTGTGTGTGCATAAGGTGTAAGTTGACAATCCCATAAACACTCATATTTCTGTGTGTCTAACCTATACCCATCAATTCACCTAATTCTATAATCATTTTCTTAAAGTACAAACCTAAGGGTAAGTCTTAATTCCTCCATTTAGCCAAACTGTCACGACCCAAAACCGAGCCGCGACTGGCACCCACACTTACCCTCCTATGTGAGCGAACCAACCAATCTAACCCTAACATTTCAATATAATATCAACAGAAAGTAATGCGGAAGACTTAAACTCATTAATAAAA
>NC_028640.1:32322904-32328367 GCF_001406875.1 Solanum pennellii
AATTTGAGATAGATGTTCTTGTGATGATGACTTCCAGATTTTGGGGAATTAATAGATGTTGATTTGTTTTATTTAATGAGTTTAAGTCTTCCGCATTATTTTCTGTTGATATATGTTAAAATGATAAGGGTTAGATTGGTTGGTTCGCTCACATAGGAGGGAAATTGTGGGTGCCAGTCGCGGCCCCGGTTTGGGTCGTGACATTTTTACTAGGATTTTTTTAGGTTAAGAGTTTTTTCGATCTAAGATTATTTAGGTTCATTATTGTTTTTATGGTTTACGAAATCTTTAAAGTAGGATTTTTTTTTTTAGGATTTTCGAGGTTTTTTTAAGAGTTTCATAAGGCTAACAATTATTTTTTTTTGAAAATTTAATGATTTATTACGATTTAAGGGTTCTTTAGACTTAGAATTTCCTTTGATTTAGGGCTTAGGATTTTAGATTTAGGATTTCTTAGGGGTTAGGGGTTTTAAGGCTTTTTTAGGTTGAGCGTATCTAAAGGTGTTTTAAGTGTTTAGGATTTCTTAGCGTTTTTGGATTTCTTATTGTTTCATAGGGCTTTGGTTTAATGTTTTCCTAAGGTTTGGTGTTTGTAATTAGGATTTCTAAGGAATTTCATATTTTTTAAGTTTAGGATTTTAAAGTTTTTTTAAGGTGTTGATCTAATATGCTTCTGATATAATAACTCAAGGTTAGCTTTGGGGTCACTCATGATCCTAGGTTCCAAGTTACACCTAGGGGGTAACCACGGGGCGTAACAAAAATTATGCGTGAATAAAAATCTATAACTGACTAGAGATTGTGGGACATTTCCCCAGCTAACTCTAGCAAAACTGAAACTAAAATGGAAGACCGAATTCAAAACATGTAAACGGTCCTTGAAAAATTAGGACTCACCTTTTATATTGTTCAACACGGATCAGAATCAATCTCCACTTGACCTTAATGTTGTGAACCTACGCATCGCGGAAAGATGTAGCGTACAATATGTTGCAGTACCTGATAGATGAATAAAGTAGAAAAAATATAAAACTGAAAACAACATATTGAATAATATGCGTAAAAGGTATTTATAATTTTTACTGATTTTTTAGGATCATTATAATTTTTTCGATTTAGAAATTCTTCGGCTTAGGGCTTAGGGTTGTAGGTTAAGGAATTTTTTTTAGAGTTTTTGTTGATTGTTTTAGGGATTTTTAGTCTTAGCGTTTAAGGATTTAAGGATTTTTTTTTTGTGTTTAGTTTTTCATAGGATTTTGGGTTTAAGGTTTAGGTTTGTTAGGTTTAACATTTTTAAGAGTTTTTTAGTTGTAGAGTTTTTAAAGTTTTAAGGGTTTATTATTTCTTAGTTTTTTTTTTTGAGTTTGGGGCTTATTTTTTAAGGGTTAACGATTTAGGTTTTCTTAGGGCTTAGGGTTTAGAGTTGGGAATTTAGAGTTTCTTAGGTTTAGGACATTAAAAGTTTAGTTTTTAGTTTTTTAGGGTTTAAGTTTACTTACAGATTTTTAGAAACTAAATTTTCTTAGGGTTTAAGGTTTTTTTAAAAATGATTTTTAGGGTGATTTGTGGTGTAGGGATTACAGTGTTAAAGTTTTTTAAGGTTTAAGGAACTTAGAGTTTTTGAAAGGCTTTTTTAGAGTTTTGATGTTTAGAGTTTTTAAAGGTTTTTAGGATTCTAAAAGTGTTTGTTAGTTTATGTTTTTCGACGACTTATTTTAGGTTAAAAGTTTTTTTCGATTTGAGATTATTTAGGATCATTATTGTTTTTACGGCTTAGGGTTTATTAGGTTTAAAAAGCTTAGTGTAAGTTTAACTAAAAGGTTTAGAGTTTGACTTTAGCACTTAATTAGACCTCTTAGGTTTATTTTGGGTCTTTTAGAGTGAATGGTTCAGGGTTTTTCTAGAGTTTAGAGTTTATTTTGTTAGGTGTAAGATATTTTAAGTGATTTTTATGTTTAGAGTTTTTATATTTTTTTGTTGTTTTTAGGATTTGTGGTTTTGGGTATTCTTAGGGTTCTGGCTTTGAGCTTGTTGGGTTTTAAGGGTTTATGATTTATGGGTTCTAAGGGTTTTGTATTCAAAGTTTAGAGTTCTGAATTTAGGTTTCTTAGGGTTTAGATTTTTAGTTATTTTTAGAGTTTAACTTTCATAGGGTTTAGGGTTTTTAAAAAATATATATTTTTAGTGTTTTATAGGTTTTTAGGGGTTCAAAGAGTGTTTTTTTAGAGTTTTTATGTCTAGTATTTTTAAAGGTTTTTAAGGTTTCATAGGGTTTAGGGTGTTAGAGTTTATTATGTATAAGGATAATTAAGTGTTAAGGTTTAGCGTTTTATAAATTTTTTTTTTTTAAGATTTTTATGATTTATTATGGTTTAGAGTTTCTTTGGGTTTAGGGTTATGATTTTAGATTTTGGATTATTAGGGGTTAGGGGACTTAAGGATTTTTTTAGGTTTAGTGTTATCAAATGTGTTTTAAGGGTTTAGGATTTCTTAGGTTTTGGGGTTTTCGTATGATTTTCTATGGGTTTATGTTTAGGGTTTCTTATGTTTTAGAGTTTGGAACTTAGGATTGATTTTAATTTTTAAAGATTATTTAGGGTTAGATTTTCTTAGTAATTTTTAAAGTCTAAACTTTCTTAGGGTTATGGTTTTTTAAAACTATTATTTAGGGTAAATAATGGTATAGGTACTAGTGTTTTATGGTTTTTTAGGTTTAAGGATTTTAGGGGTTCTAAAGGACTTTTTATATATAGTTTTCAATGGATTTAAGGGGTTCTAAAAGGGTTTATAACTTAAGTTTTACTAGGATTTTTTTAGGTCCAGAGTTTTTACAATTCAAGATTATTTAGGATCCTTAATGATTTTACGGTTTGGGTTTTTAGAAGTATGATATTTTTAGGGTTTTTCAAGTTTGCCTTATATTTTCACAAGGCTTAGAGCTTCTTTTTTTTTTTTGAAAAAATTATGATTTTCTACGATTTGGGGTTCTTAGGGCTTATAGTTTTTGGGTTAATGGCTAAGGGTTTTAAATTTAGGATTTCTTATTGGTTAGTGGGCATAAAGGTTTTTTAAGGTTAAGTGTTTTTAACGATGTTTTTGGAGTTTAGGATTTCTTAGGGTTAAGGATTTCTTGATGTTTCATAAGGAAGGGTTTAAGGTTTTTCCTAAGGTTTTAGGTTTATAATTCAAGGTTTCTTAAGAATTTCATATTTCTTACGTTTAGGATTTTATAGTGTGTTTTAGAGGTGTTAATCTAATAAGCTTATGATATACCAACTCAAGGTAAGCCTGCGGTCACTCGTGATCTCAGATCCCGAGTTACGTCTAGGGTGTAACCTCGATGTGTAACAATAATTAGGTGTGATTAAAAGTCACTAACTGACTGGAGATGATGGGACATGCCCCAAAAGCTAACTCTAGCAAAACTGAAACTAAAATGGAAGTCAAAATATAAAACATGTAAATCGTCCTCGATGAACTAGGACTCACCACTCATAATGCTGAATATGGATCGGGAACGATCTCCACGTGATCTGAATCATGAGGACCTTGGCATCACGGGAAGATGTAGCGTGGAATATGTGTTAGTACTGGAAAAATAAAACATTATATAATTTGAACAAGATGAATAAGGGTTTAAGTTTTTGTTATGAGCTTTTAGGTTGTAGTTTTGAGGTTTATAGCATTTAAGGGTTTTTAGGGATTCATAAAGGGCTTATAACTTAGCTTTTTCTAAGATTTTTTTAGGTTTAAGGTTGTTTTTGGACTAAGGATTATCTAGGATCATTATCGTTTTTACGTTCTAGGGGTTCTTAAAACCCTAAATCTAAATGAAGGATTTCTTTTAGGATTTTAAAGGTTTGTATTAGAGTTTCACAAGGCTTAGGATTATCACTGAGGCTTAGGGTTTAGGTTTCTTAGGGTTTCAATTTAGCATTTAAGGCCTCCTAGGTCTATATTTTATATCTTTTAGGGTTTAAGTTTGTTAGGTTTGAGATAATATAAGGATTATCTAGATTTAGAATTTTTGAAGTCTTTTTTTGTTGTTTTAGGGATTTAGGGTTTTCTTAGGGTATGGGCTTTGGGCTTATGGTTTTTAAGGGTTTACGATTCATTGTTTCTTAGGGTTTTGGTTTAAGAATTTACAATTTGGGTTTCAGGGTTTTTTAGGTTTAGTTTTTTGAAGAAATGAATTTTAGGGTAAATTATGGTGTAGGGCTTGGTGTTTTTGGTGTTTTTAATTACTTTTTTTAGGTTAGTGGTTTGTAAGGGTTCTAAAATGGTTTCTTTTTGAGTTTTTAAAGATTTTTAAGGGTTCATAGGTTTAAGGTTTAGGGATAAAGTTTTTGTAGGATTTTTTAGTTTTAGAGATGTTTCTTAGGTTTAGTATTTTGATGGGTTTTTTTAAATCTTTATGAGTTTTTACGGTTTAGGGGTTCTTAGGCTTAGAGTTTCTTGGTGTTTCATAAGACTTGGAGTTTAGGGTTTTTCCTAAGGTTTAGGGTTTACTATTTCTTAAGGTTTAGGGTTGATAATGTTGAGGTTCTTAGATATTTCAGATTTCTTAGGTTTAGGCTTTAAAAGAGTTTTTAAGGTATTGATTTATATGCTTATCATATGTCGACTCAAAATTAGCTCTGGCTTCTACATGCGGGCTTTTATACCGTTGAAAGAAAAAATTAGTGTTAGATTCATACTACTACTCCTCTATTACTCCTCCATACAACAATAAGATGTAAGCTAGAGCTACCACAAATTTAGAGAAACATTTATAGGGAGAGGAAAAACTACCTCGAATATTTAGTTGGCGTTCACAAAACTTCCAAAACTTTTGAAGAATGGATTCATCTTGAGAGTACCCCATAGACTCTGTAGATGCAAAGGTTGATTTTCTGAACAAACTGTTCTTAAAAAGTAACACAACCTAGACCCAAAAAATCACTTAACTAATCAAAAGAGAACATAGAAGGCACTAACATGAGAGAAGTGAACATAGAAGTTTGGATAAAGGTTACCATATATACACATTGACTTGCACGAAGACCTTCCGAAGATTTATTAGTAGTTAATAAGGACTCAAGTAGTTCAAACAAGGCACTACGCTTGGAGATAAGAAATAACAATTGGATACAACTAGGGATGATGTGTCCATAGGGCAGTCAAGTAACACCTGGAACTCACATATATTAACTATGTGGCATGGTGGTAAGTAGTAGCCCGTGCCTTCACTTAAACATGTCTGCAAATGTTGGAATCGGTGAACATCATGTTAGTGCATATACTCAAAAAATGTGTAGAAAAGGGAAGAGACTTAGAAACATCATGGAATCGAAGAGTGCTAAAATTCTCTCAGCAACCATGATATCTTACTGTTCCAAAGGATATCAGCCTATAAAAGAAAAAATTAATAATAAAAAAAGGGAACTTAAATATATATATATATATATATATATATATATATGG
>NC_028640.1:32328865-32352543 GCF_001406875.1 Solanum pennellii
TATATATATATATATATAGGCAGTATAAAAATAGTGCCCAAAAACACATGTACAACTCAACTCAACCTTGTTCCATTTTTTAGACAAATAAAAAAGCACCCAATTACATACCTCCATGTGTTTTATTTTCTCCATATCATCCAGGTTAATCCAATTCTGTTACATATCCTTTAATTACCCTCCAAAAATGAAAAGACTTGTGTAACCGACTCTTCGGAGAAACCTTACAAAACAACATCCTTCCAAAAATCCCCACCCTTAGAAGATGAAATGTTCTTCAATTAACAATGATTTCCTCCCATTTAAAGACAAATTTTAAATATTGTATTTTACCTTAAACATGATGCTTTTTTAGACTTGTTTATTATCCATGTCGTTAATCGTTATTTTGGTGGAAAAGAGGGGTCCCATTTGAATTTGAAGTGAGCTTTGGTTGGTTCAAAATCGTAAGAATTCAATAAATAGGGGGTCTAGGGTTTCATTAGGTGATCACCCTCAACAAAAATTTTGTACAACCTCAACTTATTGCTAGAGATGCAACAACCAGTTCATATTTTACCGAGAAGGAAGAAACAACAAATATATAAGAGATGTAATGCAAACAAAGATGATACTGATTTGCCTTTAAATCTGTACAGTAGTGAATCTGAGTTAGATGTTATACCTGAGGAAGATGATGGTGAGTTAGATAAGGAGCCAAAAGCATTCAGAACAGAAAGAAAAGGAAGGTGCCTGTTCTGGAAGCAGATGAGGTTAGGTTCTAACTAAGTTACTAGGCTCTAACTGAACAAAACTATGTAGTTTAGGGTTTAAAAAAAGTATTTAAGGTGTCCAAGGCATAGGGGGAAAGACCAAACAACCCGACTTAATTTTACAAGGCCGACCATGGATGCAACGACTGACCGTCACAAGGACCATGATCTGTTGTATGCGTTGTGGTAATTGGGACAGTGAGTATTGATTCTGGGTGGTTCAACAACGACCCTTACCATAACTTGTAAGACGGACCACGAACCGTGAAGGTCACTGTAATTCTTCACTTGGATGGGAACTATTGGCTCAGGTACACAGATGCCACCACGACCCGCTCTCAACACCACAGTCCATGGAGGACCCTTTGATCTAACGCCTAGGCTTGGTGGGTTCTACTAAGCCTCCCCATGCCCCGAGAAGGGTCCCGTTGTCCACCTATTTTCTGGGTACACATGAGAAAAAAGTTGATTTTTTTGAGGTGTTACACTACAGTTCCTCTATACAATAATAAGATGTGAGCTATAACTACCACAAATGAAGATACGTATTGGATAATCTCAATGACCAAATTGAAAATCACTGAACACTATTTGAAATTTAACATATTCTGTCATAAAATAAAATATACTTCATACCCTCTCTATTTGAGTTGATAAAAACAAAAGGAGATTCAATGAAAGATATCATACAATGAATCAGTTTGAGTCTTGCACTACCTCCTCATATTAAATGTTCTAAATTAAATTCACATGGGGACGACCTAGAGATTATGACAGGGATGTTAGTTTTGGTAATGGAGAAATAATGCAAGAGGTTCAGATTATGTCGAGGGGCTTTCAGTTCTTTTGTGCCCATCATAGCTGAAATTCCGAGAAATTCAGATCGACCCGCCAAGACACTGGATCTTACTCTAATGCCCTACTCAAAGAGCTCAGCAAAACTATCATCATAGCCTTATTGTTACCTCTTGCTGACTTTATGAGTGTGTAACTCTGTTTGAATTGCATCGGAACACACAAGTGAGGACCAAACTATCACAACAATTGACATATGTGCACAATTCATTATACACGCAAGAATTAAAAATATATATAAAAATAGCCGTCTAGTTTAAATTTAAAACAAAAACAAGTCACGAGAATGTTTTATATTGTCATCAAACGAAGAAGTTCAACGCAAAGAGAATTCACCAGAACGTTAGAACTGGTCATCCAAACAGAATCATCTATCATGGTATTATTATTATTTTTATTGTATATTTCGAAGGGTTGTTGGTCTTTTTGGTTATGATTGGAGAAATCATGGGCAGAGTAGAGAGGGGAAACCACCCTTTACAGAAAATCCAAATCTCTCTGATGCCTCATTCTCCTTGTACTCAGCTCATACTTTAAAAATAAGATTACACATTAGGACTGCGAGATGATTTATAGCTTGTTGTAGAAAATTGTAGGTTCAACATATCTCAAATCCAACCACAGAAAATTCTTTTGTCTCTCTTTTCAAGGAAATGGGGATATGAAGTACGATAATGATAAGAAAAAAAAGAAGTCAAAAACGCCATGGCTGAAAACACCGGTTGCATGCAACAGACAGAAGCAGCAATAAAAAGCCATACCAGGTCGCCACACCAAGATACGTATTGAATAAATCTCAATACCCAAATTGATTAGCCGAGAAATAGAAAATCATCATCACTGTTTCTTTATGTAAATTTAATCAACACAAAGATTTCAAAGTATACATGTTAAACCCATTTTTGTTTTTACAGTGTTTTCTTTTTCAAAAATGGCACTTCTTCCATGAAATAATACTATTAAGTAATCTGGATGTATTTGACAAACTAACTTGATTTAAGACAAGCATAGTTCAAGAAAAAATGCAGCACAAAGACACAGCTAAAACAGTACACTTTTACCTGGTTTCCGAATTATCTCAAAGTTATTGTTTCACAAGCACTTTCTTCGAATCCGTTCTAAGATATAACCAACGAAGTTTGAAGAAAAAATATAACATCTAGTAAGAGTCTCAAAAGAGTATCAACAAAAAGAACTAAAGAACCTCAACTTTGTGCTTTGGTATGATATTTCTTTTTATTATCACTAGAAGGAACAATCTTCTCCAAGCTTACTTCCTAATTGCACAAGAAGTAGCCGAATTAGGTTTCTTGCATCTTCATCACTTATTCAGCCGATAGCTCTTCTTCCAAGAGCATAGACAGGATACGTTTCAATCCTGTAAAACATAATTTTCAAGTTAATATTTTCTTCAAACACGGAACAAACTCAGGGTCCATCATAAGAAGGAGACCCTTCTTAAGTTTTCCTATGACAAAGTAGGAATATAGTTGTCAAATCAATAAAAATAGAAAATTCCTATAAAGGCAAGTAGTAGAAAATAACAGTCTAACCAAACTACAGATAATTGCATTATAGCATTAATATTGAAACCCACAGGGAAATACTACGGTAACTTATCACATCTTTTAAACAAAGTTGAGCCTAGTCACTGAAAGTTGTAGGGAGATACTACTCTAACCAAAACTACACACTATTTTCATGTTGCAATGTAATGTACACTATATTCAGCAGACTTTTTGTCATGCCTCAAAACCCATTAAGACGGACAGGCACCGGATGCCCTAAAGGCCCGAGAGAACCAACCTGCAACATGTTTTACTATGCATATAACTATAACAATTGTGGAAAGTTCACCTAGGATGCAGCGACACAAAACAACATAAGTAGGTCCAAAAGTTATATGCAAGACTTGGCCGTTGAGGCCACAACTCCTTAAGAAACAACTGAACCATGTACATACGTCTATAAATCCTTTAAAAGATAGAAGACTAGAGTAGGTCGGGAAAGAGCCCGCCTTACACTTAATTATGATATTGTACCAAAATGAATTTACCAACACGCAATAAAGCTCCAAATTAACTTGGAGCTCACCCAAATGTAGCAGAGTTTCGTGTGCTCCTACTGAGGAGGTCCACTAGTTGGAGTACCTGTGACTGCAGCATGAAATGCAGCGTCCCCCGCGAGGGACGTTAGTACGAAAAAATGTACTGAATATGTAAGGCAATATCATATGTAATACGAGATCTCAAATGAAATCAAGTAGCAACATATGAGTGCATAGATTAGGAGAGAAGACCATCTTTGCTTACTCTTGTGGGATCAAGTAAGTTACATTTTTTTTTTACTTTTCTGTATGTTATAATCTTTGTAGGGCATGTGATACAAGTGACCAGTTGATCAGTGGTAGAAGTGGATAACCCATGCTAGGCGTATTAACCCCTGGGATGCGGTCCTCATAATTACACAACTTGGGATCGGCCCATGCTAGGCTTTTGCCCCTGAGCTGCCACCCTTCTATACCAATAGGGATCGGCCCATGATAGGCTTTCGCCCCTGAGCTGCCACCCTTATGTACCAGTTGGAATCGACCCATGCTAGGCTTTCACCCCTGAGCTGTCACCCGTAATTATATAGATTTCTTCACTTAGATTCTTTAATCTTTGAGATTGTTGTTTTTCCGTTCATAACTCTTTTAAGATGTTATTTTGTTGGTCATAATTATTTTGGAGATATGGAAGTACGGACCAATAATATAAGACATGAAAATAATACTTCAAGGAAATAACAATGACATAAGGAGCTATGTAACATCAACACATTACTTTAAGTGATTAATGACACAATTGACTTCAAACATCAAAGTGGAGGATTCACAGACTTGATTTTGCATTTACCATTTCTATACCAACACATGGAGGATAATTACACAAGTATAAAAAAAAATAGATAATGAAGTAGTTTTATGCACTACAGAGAGGGGGAAATATTGTTAGCTATTTGGAGATAGTATGCTGCCACTATGTTTCCTTTTCTAGGAATAGAACTTATGATATTCACTTCATTGATATTAATTGCAGGTGTCAGATTTCATGCCAAAGGGATATAGAATCGAATAGCCTAACATACCTTATCCTTGGACTGATATACTATCACGATTCAGCCTCCCCTTTTTGGTTTTAATCTACAATTTAAGTCATGGTAAACAAAAATAAGCAGCTATCACACCGTGAGCCTTGTAAAATAGTAGCTAACTTTGACTGATAATGAGTCCATACAGCCCTTAACATATTGTGTATCACCACACTCTCATTCTCTGTCCATCACATACATTATACATCCTTTTCCCAAGATCAACCAAGTTTCGCCAACAGTAATATACATAGAACAGCCCCAAATATTCTTTATCATACAACCAAGTATTGATTGAACTCACCACCCCCTTGAGTTCTTCATGAAAGCACACCACTAATTCCTCACTCAAACTCATACATAAAGAAGACAAAAATGGAGCAGTCATTTTACCTCAATTTATGCAACTTCTCCTTATAACTTGAATTCTTTTAAGAACTTCAACTTCCCTTCACACTTGAACCAAAGAAGAAAAGAAAAGTATTTTAATAACTGAGGAAGTGAGCAGTAGCTGCTGCAAATATTCTTCCTATGTAGTTATATTAGAGTATAAATAACATGTTTTCCTAATCATGCATGGGAGAATTAAGCTAAATCCATGATTTTTCACTTACCTGGTTTACAGACATAAGGGTTTCTTCAAGAACCCTAGAAAACATTAACGCTGCTGGGTTAATCCTTGAGAGAAAAGAGAGAGAGATAGATTTAAATTTTATTTTTATGTATTAAAATGGGTCAAGAATATCTGCTCATATTGGATATATATAGAGCTTTATTGACCACAGATATATCCACTAGAACCTCTTTTTTTGGGGGGTCCATTTTCAGTCACTAATTGGTCAAGTAGGTGATGCACCTGCTTGTGCACATCAAGCAGCTCAAAAGGTCAAACTAGGTGATGCACGTAGTTTCTTTCACTTGGACTTTATCCATATTGGGCCTTGGAAGATTTGGCTGCTGGGATTTCTTTCAAAATTTTAGTTTCATTTAATAGGTTTGGGCTTCAAGTGATAGCCCATTAATATAAGCCTAAATCTTGTCCATCAAACTTGGCGCTTTAACTATATTATAGCTTAAGTAGGTGATGCAGCTGCTAGCTTAAATTAAGCCAAGCAAGCAGCTCAATTATTTTATTTCAATTTATAAATGTTAAAATACTTTCCGTCAGAGTTAACTTGCAATACACATGCTGAAACGTGCAAGGCGTTACATCACCTTCCGAGCTAGTTTAAACCAACACTAACCATCTAAGAAACATGATCTCTCACCTATACTATAAGTCTATGTCAAGTATCACATGAATAGAAATAGCATATACATAATACATGCCGTCACACAACTCATTTGCAAGAGAATATCCTCATGTTCATATAAATAATTGAAGACTATGACTGACTTACACTAGGATATCAAATTTCGGATGAAAAGGGTACTATCGTCTGTTCCTCCTTTTTTAAGGTAGGTTATCACCTAGAACGTTTACACCTAAGCACAACTAGCATTTTATAACATAAGTGGAAGTAAGCAGAGTAGTTCAGGTAAGTTCGAACACACCATATGATGAATCCAAAGAAGTGTGACAAAAATAGATCTTTCTATTAAATGGCATAAGAAGAGTTAGTTACCTGTATGGCAAACATCCACCAAGCTCTGTTATTAAACTGCCTAAAACAATACATAGTGCCTTAGGAAGTATTTAGTATTTTCCCCATATAATCCATCGATGGATACCAGACACTTCAGGTCCAAAGGTTTTCTCAATTCCATATGCATACAGGGGCATCCATGATCAGTTTCCCAAGACTGGAAGTTGCTGCCGTTGCATATATCTGATGAGTACAAGAGCTTTTCTAGCTCCCTGGATGATGCAACGGTTGTTTTCCTGAACAACCACAACTGTTCTGAAAAAATAACACAACCTAGACCAAGAAAAACAACAAACTCAATTTATTAAAATAGAACACAAAAGGTATTAAAAGGAGATAAGTGAACCTAGATGTTTGGAATAATGCTTACCCCACATGCAAGTTGACTAAAATTGATTATTGCTCTTATACAGTTCGAACTATCTATGGAATATTGGGCATAAAAATTTGGATATTTCTAGACGAGGAATAATTTACTACTTGACTTTCCCTTCTATCCAATGATTGAACAAAAAAAGACCAATTCATTCTTTTTCTAATCAAGGGGAACATTTCTAATTCTTAATTCTATAAGGTTGAATAAAAATTCGATTGACCATTTGATATAATTTCTATGCTTAGTGTGTGACTCGTTGGTTTTGTTAGGGTTAGGATTACAAAAACCCAGCCCACATAGTATGAACTAAAAACTATAGAACTAATAACCAACCCATCACTTTGCATTATCTGAATCTAAAGAACCAGTCAAGATATGATATATAGGTCATATCTTTGTAGCAACTGAAATATTTTGCATAAACAAAAACAATCTGATTCTAAGTTGTAAAGCAAAATAGACAAAAAAGATATGGATAAAGGGAAGGATGAGAGAAAGAGAAAAAAAGAATACCAATGATATAAAATTCCAATATGTAAGGTCTATGAGTAATCTCATAAAAGACAGTGTAATAAAGCATCAATACGCATTCATACAATACTAAAAGAATCTTCTTATAGAAATAGATAAAAAAAAAAACAAGAGCTTCGAGCCAATAAAGACTAAGAAGATTGACTCAAGAACCAATTTGATTCTGAGCTTCATTGTAGAATTCGGACCTAACCATTAAGTAAGAAGTGATGGGAACGACGGAACTTGTGAATGCAAAAGATTCTATTGAAAAAGGAATCTTAATGATTCACTGGTCGGGATGGCGGAACGAACCATAGATTAATTCATGTATTCTGAGATCTGAGAAGTCACGAGTTAACCCTACAAATGAAATAGGGATTGAAAGAGTAAATATTCATCCGCGAAAACTTTTTATTGCAAAATTTAGGACAATACAATAAAGGACAAAATAAGGATTTGGTATAATAATACAATTTTTTTATTTCTCTTTAGAAAACTACAAATTACTAATAGATTTAATGAAATCTAAAGAAGCCCACGTTCAAGGTATTACTCAGTAAATACATATATATCATATATATCTTAACTTAAGATTTACTATTCTAGCTTAATTCAAATTGAATTTTTTTGACTCCTTTTATTTGCGAGGAGCTGGATGAGAAGAAACTCTCACGTCCGGTTTTGTAGTAGAGATGGAATTCAGAACCAACCATGAACTATAACCCCAAAAGAACCAGATTCCGTAAACAACACAGAGGCAGAATGAAGGTAATATCTTGTCGAGGTAATCGTATTTCTTTCGGTAAATATGCTCTTCAGGCACTTGAACCTGCTTGGATTACATCTCGACAAATAGGCCGACGGGGACACAAAATGCACATCATAATAGAAAAACATAGGTACATATATTTCCAGACAAACCAGTTACATTAAGACCCGCAGAGACACGTATGAGTTTAGGAAAAGGATCCCCTGAATATTGAGTAGCTGTTGTTAAATCGAGGTGAATACTATATGAAATGGGTGGAGTAACAGAAAATATAGCCAGAAGGGCTATTTCACTAGCAGCATCCAAAATGCCTATACAAACTCAATTCATTATTTCGTAATGTAATAGAAAAAAAATGTAGAAAAGGCTCTTAGATATGAAAGAAAACCACATGTTTCTTTTTTTTGGACAAAAATATTTCTTTTTTTTTTCTTCGCCCTTTGCATTCAAAAAATGGATTCAAAAATGATTCAACCTCAGACCCATTTAAATGTAGCGGATAATAGCGGGGCTCGAGAATTGATGTGTATTCGAATCATAGGAGCTAGCAATTGTCGATATGCTCATATTGGTGACGTTATTGTTGTTGTGATCAAAGAAGCAATACCAAATATGCCCCTAGAAAGATTAGAAGTAATCAGAGTTGTAATTGTGCGTACCTGTAAAGAACTCAAACGTGACAACGGTATGATAATACGATACGATGACAATGCTGCTGTTGTTATTGATCAAGAAGGAAATCCAAAAGGAACTCGAATTTTTGGTGCAATCGCCCGGGAATTGAGAAAATTAAATTTTACTAAAATAGTTTCATTAGCTCCCGAGGTATTATAAATAAAATTGTGATCTGTTTCTAATGGGGTATTTGAAAGAAATAGGTTAATTAGTAGATTGTGTCTCACGCATATATCTTTAATAATTCATATCATATTAAAAAATAAGTAAGTAAAAAACACGTTGATTATATCAAATTTGGAGACCCCAATAATTTTAGTTCATCATGGGCATGGACACTATTGCTGAGATAATAACTTCTATACGAAATGCTGATATGGATCGAAAAAGGGTGGTTTGAATAGCATGTACTAATATTACCGAAAATATTGTTCAAATACTTTTACGAGAGGGTTTTATCGAAAACGTGAGAAAACATTGACAAAACAACAAATACTTTTTGGTTTTAACCCTGCGACATAGAAGGAATAGGAAAAGACCCTATAGAAATATTTTAAATTTAAAACGTATCAGTCGACCTGGTCTACGAATCTATTCTAATTATGAACAAATTCCGTGAATTTTAGGTGGAATGGGGATGTAATTCTTTCTACTTCTCGAGGTATAATGACAGACCGAGAGGCTCGACTAGAAGGAATAGGTGGAGAAATTTTGTGTTATATGTGGTAATCCTTTATAATATGCAAATTGGATTCGAAACTTCCTATTTGCGAAAAAGGGGGGGAGAGTATGCAAGTAAATCAAACAATGCACTGCGCTTGGAACTTAAGATAAGGAAGATGAAGATTGTTCCAGGACTGTTCCGGAGTTTAAGATAAGATAGCCAGTAACTTGCAAGTTTGCAGATGTATGTTACGAAGCAGAAATCCAATAACCTAAACAATGCGCCAAAGATCTTTAGTATTGGTAAAACTACATAAAAAGAGAAATTTTTCAAACTACAGTATAACCACCTTGTCATCAATACTTCTTAAGTTCTCGAAAGTCTCTGCAAGAATCTGTCTATGACCAGCCCTTTGGACCAATCATAGCCTCCTAAACTCGCTGGATTATGGGACCGTCCCCTCTACCCTTCTCCACTTAAATACCGGGCTTCGCTTTGCATGGTTTGAGATCTGAACAAGTGACCTAAGATACAAATTCACCACTTTTTCCCACTAGAGCTAAGCCTTGGGGGCAATTTCTGCAAGCTTTCGATAAAAATTTTCCATGACAACTGAAGATCATCCTCGAACTTTTTGAAGTTTACAAGCAGTGAATATTCAGCATCAATATCCTGCTACAACAAAAAAAAATTGGCAAATTTAAGTATAAGAGGCTGATCTAAGAGAGGTTGGAGTAGACTAAAACCGACATTAAAAAGCTAAAGAAAAGAGACAAGTATGATGGAAGATTGTCAGTGGAGAGATACACATTACTTCACATTAAAAGTGATGCAAAAGCTTTGAAATCACTTAACACTATTTGAATTTTTTAATAGATTCCATCATAAAATAAAAAAATATACTTCATACCCTGTGTATTTGAGTTGATAAATACAAAAGGAGATTCAGTGAAGGCTATCATACAATTAATCAGTTTTGCACTACCTCCTCATATTAAATGTTCTAAATTGAATTTTCATGGGGACGGCCTAGAGATTGTGACAGGGAACTTTGAGGTGCTTTGGACCAGAGCTAATTAATCACAATGAGGTCCAAGTACTCTTGTTCTGATTTTAATGATTTCTTTGTTTTCTAAAGTGAAAGAAAGATAAAGGACTAGAAGAGGACTGTGAGTTTTGGTAATGGAGAAATAATGCAAGAGGATCAGATTATGTCGAGGGGCTTTCAGTTCTTTTGTGCCCATCATAGCTAAAATTTTGAGATATTCAGATTGACCCGGTCAAGACACCAGCTCTAACTCCAATGCCCTACTCAAAGAGCTCAGCAAAACTATCATCATAGCCTTATTGTTTTCTCTTGCTGACTTTATGAGCGTGTAACTCTGTTTGAATTTTATCGGAGCACACCTAGTGAGGACCAAACTAGCACAACAATCGACACATGTGCACAATGCATTATAAACACAAGTATTATAAATATGCATAAACATTCATCTATTTCAAAATTTAGAGAAAAAATAAGTCACCGGAATGTTTGAGATTGTCATCCACACGAAGAAGTTCAGCGCAAAGGGAAATCACCAGCACGTCCGAGCTGGTCATCAACACAGAATCATCTCTCACATTATTATTATTATTTTATTATTTTCCTGTATATTTTGAAGGGTTGTTGGTATTTTTAGTTATCAATGGAGAAATCATGGGCAGAGTAGAGAGGGGCAACAACCCTTTACATAATATTCCAACCTCTCTGATGCCTAATTCTTCTTATGCTCAGCTGATACTAAACAAATAAGATTACACATTAGGACTGAGAGATGATTTATAGCTTGTAGTAGAAAATTGCAGGTTCAATATATCTAAACATTCAACCACAGAAAGATTCTTGTCAAGGAAATGGGGATAAGATGTATGATATGAGTAAGAAAAATAGAAGTCAATCACGCCATGGCTGCAAAAAACGGTTGAATGCAAGAGACAGAAGCAGAAATAACAAGACATACTGAGTCGCCACACCAAGATACGTATTGGATAATCTCAATGCTCAAATCGATTATCCCAAAAATAGAAAAATCATCATCACTATTTCTTTACGTACATTTCATCAACAATCAACAACGTAAAACAAACACAAAGAAGAAACACAAAGATCTCGAAGTATACATGTTAAATCCATTTTACTTTTTACAGCGTTTGCTTTTTCAAAATTGCACATCTTCCACTAAATATTACTAGTAAGTAATCTGGATGTATTTGACCAACTGACTTGAATTAAAACAAGCATACAGTTCAAGAAAAATTACAGCACGAAGACACCGCTAAAACAGTACACATCTACCAGGTTCCAGAATTATCACCAACTTATTGTTTCACAAGCACTTTCTTGGAATCCATTCTGAGATGTAACTGGTAAAGTTTGAAACAAAAATATAACATTTAGTAAGAGTCTCAAAGAGTATCAACTACAAGAACTAAAGAACCTCACCTTTTGTGCTTTGGTGTGATATTTATTTTTATTATCACTAGAAGGAACAACTCCAAAACTTCCTTCCTAATTGACGCAAAAAGTAGCCAAATTAGGTTTGTTGCATCCTAATCACTTAATTTAGCCGATAGCTCTTCTTGCAAGAGCATAAACAGGATACGTTTCAATCCTGTAACTACATAATTTTCAAGTGAATATTTTCCTAAAACATGGAACAAACTCAGGGATCCATGATAAGAAGGAGACCCTTCCTAAGTTTTCCGATGATAAAATAGGAATATAGTTGTCAAATAAATAAAAAAAGAAAATGCCTATAAAGGCAAGTAGTAGAAAATAATAGTCTAACTAAACTACAGATAATTGTTTTATAGCATTAATACTAAAATCCACAGGGAAAAATATCATAGTAACTTATAACATCTTTCAGACAAAGTTGAGCCTAGTCTCTGAAAGTTGCATGGAGATACTACTCTAACCAAAACTACATACTATTTTCATGTTGCAATGTAATGTCCACTATTGAGCAGACAACTCATTTGCAAGAGCATATCCTCATGTTCAAAGAAATAACTGAAGACTATAAATGACTTAAACTAGGGTATAGAATTTCGGATGAAAAGGGTGTCGTGTGTTCCATTTTTTTTAAGGTTTGGTATTTCTCTGTGGTTGTATCACCTAGGACATTTACATCTAAGCACAACGAGCATTTTAAAACATAGTGGAAGCAAGCAGAGTATAGTTCAGGTAAGTTGGAACACACTAATTGATGAATCCCAAAGAGTGTGACAAACATAGATCTTTTTATTAAATGGTATAAGAAGAGTTACCTATGAGATAATCATCTACCAAGCTCTGTCATTTCATTGCCAAAAACAATATCTAGTGCCTTAGGAAGAAGTTAGTGTTTTTCCCATGTGATCCATTGAGGGACACTAGACACTTCAAGTCCAAAGGATTTTCTCAATCCATAAGCAAATAAGGGCATCCATGATCAGTTTCCCAAGACTGGAAGCTACTGCCGTTGCATATATCTGATGAGTGCACCAAAGTTTTTTTTAGCTCCGTGGCAATGCAATGGTCGTTTTCCTGAACAGCCACCACTTTTCTGAAAAAGTTACACAACCTAGACCAAGAAAACCAACATATTTGATTTATTAAAAGAGAACATAGAAGGCACTAACACGAGATAAGTGAACCTGGAAGTTTGGAATAATGCTTACCCTATATGTAAGTTGACCTGCACGAAGAACTTTCGAAGATTTCATAGTCAGGAAGGACTCAAGTAGATCAAACAATGTAGTGCCCTTCGAGATAAGGAAGATGAAGATTGTTCCAGAACTGTTCTAGAGTTTAAAATAAACTGTAGCCAGTATGTTTGCATTTGCATGTTAAGAAGGAGAAATCCAATAACCTAAACAGTAAGCCAAAGAACCTGAGTATTGGTAAAACTACAGAAAAAAAAAGAATTTTTCAAACTACAGTATACCCACCTTGTCATGAATACTTTTGAAGTTCTCGAAAGTGTATGCAAGACTCTGTCTATGACCAGCCGTTTGGACCAATCATAGCCTTCTAAATACGGTGGATAATGGGCCTTCCCCTCTACCCTTCTCCACTTAAAAACCGGGCTTCGCTTTTCATGGTGTGGGACTTGAACAAGTGAGATAAGCCACAAATCCGCCACCTTTTTCCTCTAGTGCTAAGCCTTGCGGGCAATTTCTGCAAGCTTTCAATGGAATTTTTCCTTAACAATTGAAGATCATCATCCAACATATTCACAGTAAATATTTAGCATCACCATCCTGCTACAAAAAAAATTGCACATTTAACAAAAATGCAGTAACTAAACACACAGTCCACTTCAATGTGTTAAGGGAACATACAACAACTTTTTTTATTGCTTGCATATTTAAATATGAGAGGCTGATCTAGAAGAGGCAGGAGCAGGCTAAAACCACGTTAACAGGCTTACCAAAAGAGACAAGTATGCTAGAAGATTGTTGTTGGAGAGATACAAATTACTTCACATTCAAAGTGAGGCAAAAGCTTTGAAAATCACTGAACACTATTCGAATTATTTAACATATTCTGTATACTTCATACCCTCTCTATTTGAGTTGATAAGAACAAAACGAGATTCAATGAAGTCTATCATACAATGAATCAGTTTGAGTCTTGCACTACCTCCTCATATTAAATGTTCTAAATTGAATTCTCATGGAGACGGCCATGAGATTATAACAGGGAACTTTGAGGTGCTTTGGACCAGAGCTAATTAATCACAATGAGGTCCAATCTCTACTGCTACTGATGTTAATGTGTTCTTTATTTTCTTAAGTGAAAGAAACATAAAGGACTAGAAGAGGGATGTTAGTTTTGGTAATGGAGAAATTATGCAAGAGGTTCAGATTATGTCGAGGGGCTTTCAGTTCTTTTGTGCCCATCATAGCTGAAATTTTGAGAAATTCATACTGACCCGACAAGACACCGGCTCTTACTCTAATGCCCGACTCAAAGAGCTCAGCAAAACTATCACCATAGCCTTATTTTTTCCTCTTGCTGACTTTATGAGTCTGTAACTCTGTTGAATTGCATTGGAATACACCAAGTGAGGACCAAACTAGCACAACGACCGACATATGTGCACAATGCATTATAGACAACAATTATGCATATGCATAAACAATTGTCTAGATTAAATTTAAAGCAAAAATAAGTCACTAGAATGTTTGATATTATCATCCACACAAAGAAGTTAAACGCAAACAAAAATCACCGAAACGTTCAAGTTGGTCATCCACACAGAATCATCTCTCATGATATTATTATAATTTTCTTTTTTTTTTTTTGTATATTTCAAAGGGTTGTTGGTCTTTTATTTATCAATGGAGAAATTATGGGCAGGGTAGAGAGGGGAAACCACCCTTTACAAAAAATCTTAATCTCTCCGATGCCTCATTCTTCTTATGTTCAGCTCATAGTGAACAAATAAGATTACAAATTAGGACTGCAAGATGATTTATAGCTTGTAGTAGAAAATTGCAGGTTCAACATATCTCAAATTGAACAATAGAACAACTCTTTTGTCTCTCTTTCTTTTCAAGGAAATGGGAATCAGATGTATGATATGATAAGGAAAACAGAAGCCAATCAAGCCATGGCTGCAAACACCGGTTACATGCAACAGATAGAAGCAACAATAACAAGCCATACCGGGTTGCAACACCAAGATGCATATTGAATAATCTCAATGCCCAAATTAATTAGCCCAGAAATAGAAAAATCATCATCATTGTTTCTTTACTGTTTATTTATGTACATTTCATCAATAGTCAACAACGTAAAACAAACACATAACAAACACACAGAAGAAACACAAAGATCTCAAAGTATACATGTTAAATCCATTTTTGTTTTTACAGTGTTCGCTTTTTCATAAACAAGGTCTGCTTTTACAGTGTTTGCTTTTTTAAAAATGGCACCTCTTCGGCTAACTAATACTAGTAAGTAATCCGGATGTATTTGACCAACTGACTTGATTTAAGACAAGCATATCTTAACGGTACATATATAAGTCAAATTGTAACGATACACATAAGTCATATGGTAATAACTTCTAACACAATCAATTAAACTAATTCTAGAAATAAAGCAATTAAAAGGAATCTGACCAAGTTCAACTAAGGAAAAGGGTCAAATTGCATTAATAGGTTTGAACACTTAGGCAAGCAAATAAGATCCACCCATATTAAGACACAATATAGTAGCAATTAGGATTCAAATAACACATAGAAGTATTGGCTCAAGAGACGATCAATAAAACAATTATGAGGATCAATCAAAGAGGACCTATAAATCAAATACGAAAACGGTCAACACATGAAAACAAGAATCAATGCATCATTAATCAATTAAATATCTTACACTATAAGAGTGTGCAGAGAAAATGTCCAGCTACCTCAAGAGATTTTGTTCATTAATATGATTAAGTTCCAACAATTAAGCATATGATTAGGAGGCTCAACCTCTTATTTTACAATAGATACAACGGACATCAAAATCAATTAAAGAAATGAAACTTATAAAAGAAATAGCGATTTAGCGCATCTAAATTTAAAAGGTTTAGCAAGTATTTGTTAAAGCTTTTTAAGGATGAAACAGAGATTCAAGAACAATACATGAATGTCAAGAACAAAGCTGCCCACATATATAGTTAAAATTTAAAAAGAAAAGAGTCAACCATCTCAAGTTTCATTCTTAACAGTGTAATGCAAGAAGATTTAAACAAAGAGATTTGTATCTGGAAGGATCTATAAACTCCAAAATTTGTTGGAAAATAGAGAAGAGAGGAGCTAGACTTGCTGGTGGTCGGGGTTGTTGATGTTGCTTCTGTTTCATCGAAAAGTGAGAAAAGAGGAGCCGAAGGCGCCGAAGCTTGCATTCGCATCTGCTTCGGAACTCGCGGGTCTTGGTGTGTTCTTGTTGTTGCTTGGAGTTGCTCGCTGTTGTGTCTCGACGGTGTCTCGCCTGAGGAGCAGGTGATTAGTGGTGTTGGCTTCGCTCCTCGTCGGCTCGTGCTGTCTCCACCGGAATCGCTAATCCAGCAGCGATGGGGGAGATGCGACGCTGAGGGAAAAGTGGGTTTTGGTCTTTTTTGAATAAATTAAGAAAGGTACAAAAGATTTGATCTCATCCATTGATTAAATGAGATGGGTGGTCAAGATTCGATCTAAGGCTTTAACAAAAAGATAGATTGCTAGGATTAAAAAATGAAATCTGAAAATCAGCTTGAATTGAATTTAGAATGGCCAAAATCGAAATAAAAATGGCTACAATTGAATACAATTGGGACTGAATAGGCTAGAATCGAAATGAATTAAAATGAAAATAGTTTATAATTTAAATGATTTTAAGAAAAATTAAAGAAATGGTATCCAATTAAAATATACAAATATTATAACATTTATATGATAAAAATCACTTAAATTATAACACATTTGAATGAAATAATTATTTCGAGTTTTACTAATGATTTTTAAAAATATTTTAATAATATTTGCGATAGTTTTATAAAACATGCATACTAAAATTATAATTTTTATACAAAATCGATTAAAATTCTAAACTCGGAATGTGTTTTAAAAGTACATATTTAATCTAATAACATTTTGAAATTGATAAAGGTCAGTCAAAATTGTTTGTCAACATATCATAACATTAATGAATTCATATAATACAATATACCTAATGGTTAATTACTAATCTCAATATATCAAAACCTAAGTTATAGCTCAACAAAACCGTACATATATATGGAATATAGTCAAAATTTTATTAACATAACTTAGATAAAAATTGAAGCAATATATATCTTCATCATTACCTAATTATTAATTAATAAACTAAACAAATACCACTAATTTAGTCAAATATATAGGAGTCCACCTGACAGTCATAGTTTTGTTTTCAAATTACTTCCACATGATCATTCTATATACTTCATATCTTCAATGCACTATAAAATAGTACTAAAAGAATTGTTGCCTTACTCAAAAACCAAATCGCTAATCACTAACATTTTAACTCAACTTTCAGTTTATACAAATACATCACTTGTAATCATTAATTCAGTTATAACCTTTATATATGTAAAACAGAATTATATATTTAACACTCTAAACTTTATCAAACAATAATGTTCTTGGAGAATACATACCTTATATTTGAAAAATAATTAGCAACAATAAGTTTATCTCTATATATTTTAAATCTTTCAAACTTCAATTCTATGAACCTGATCATCTCTCTTAATGAAACTGCCACAAAATTTCTTTTTCATTTTGCCAAACTTGTTGCATAACTAATATGATATTGTCATAAAAAAACGTCTTCACCTTGTCTTCGTGTTCGGCTAATATTACATAAAAGGAAATTATGTAAAACATACTTATAATCTTCATGAACATGGTGGTCATGCATATTTCCGCATCACTTTTTCTATATTCTCTCTTTTAGTTATGAAATACATGATTGATGAAAAAAGTGAAGAAAAATAAACAAAAACGGAAAAACTAGAAGGAAAACATAAAAATAAATATCAAACAACTCCATATATGATTGTTATGTATAGATTGTTTTAGTCCTAAGAATTAGATAGAAGGAAGTTGCGAAAACATATTATTTAAGTGGAGAATGCAAAAAAGATGGAGGTCTTTTTTGTAACTCGTGAATTATAATTGAATATAATAAATATGATAGATTCTAAAATTATTAAACAAATAATTAATGAAAAAGTGAAAGAAGAAAATTGAAAAAACAAATGAATCCCGACTTTAGGAGCATGCCACATCAACAACCCTATGATTCAACTTTATATTATTATATAAATTTCAAAAGACATTTAACAACATTGATATACTTCTAACATATAGATATCAATCTTTAGTACAAGATATAATCTAAAAATTCAAAATAAAATGGCAAATCAGATTCTATTTATATTTTTAAAATAAATTTTATGCAGTTTATGATAATCAAAATATGAAATAAATAAAGAAAAAAAAGTAAAAAGAAATAATAACAGATAGTATTAAATAATAGTATTAAATAATATTAGTATTTACTGTGTACTAATCCTAGTCCTATTAGGATTAGTACTCCTTAATCCTAGTCCTATTAGGATTAGTACTCCTTCCTATATCTCCTATATATATCTCCCATGTATTCCCTTATTAGGTTAACACTTCAATACAATCAATATTCCTTCATGGTATCAAGAGCCAGAAAACCTAGATCTTCTTTTCTCTAGGTTTTTTTTTTCTCTCTTTAGGGCACCGATCGTTCCCTCTCTTCTCTTGGGCGGCGGCAGCCATGACAACCGAGGTGGATCCTCTCGATTCACTTCCTTCTGGCGTTAAACTCCTTCTCAGGCATCTTCATGCCCTGATTCCCGAAAAATTATCAGACATAAATTACCCTACATGGAAAATCACCGTTCTTACAGCCCTTGAGGCCAATTACCTTCTCAAATACGTCGATGGAAGCACAGAACCGCCGCCGGCAGTCATCACCGCCACGGACAAATCAGAAAAAACCAATCCGGCCCATGCCGCCTGGAAAGCCGTGGATGGACAGATCCGATCATGTTTGATTGCGGTCATCTCTCCCACGGTTCAGAAACACGTCCGATCCTACACAACTGCTTCAGCCCTGTGGACGGCCCTCGCAACACGCTATGCATCAATTTCCCACTCTCATATTTTTCAATTGCGTGATCGTCTCCACACAATTACCAAAGGCACGAAAACTATGGCGGAGTATTTAGACGAGGTCTCCACCATCATCACAGCCCTCGACACCGTGAACGAAATCATTCCCGAAAAAGATCTCGTCATGTGCGTCGTTCGGGGGCTCCCATCAGCTTACTCCTCCATTAAACAGGCGGTTCGCATCAGTCCAACGCCCGTTGACCTGGCTACTCTCTCCTCGTGGCTAAAAAGTGAAGAAATCAACGTGGATCTGGAGAGCAAACTTCTTCTCCGAGAAGCCGCTGTTATGGAGCCGGCCACCGCCCTCACCGCAAGCCAGAACTATCGCGGGGGGCGTGGTGGCGGCCGGCAGGGGAGCCGCGGCGGCTACGGCAGAAACAGCGGAGGCCGCGGGCGCGGCGGTCGGCAGGGCAGTCGTCCGCCGTACGACGGTCAGCAGCACGGCAGCAACAACAGCCTGCACTCCTTCGGCAGCGGCGGGCAGTCATCTTCCAGCGGCGGGCAGGGCACTTACGAGCGGGATCGTCCAACTTGTCAAATCTGTCAGAAAACAGGACACACCGCTGTTCGTTGCTGGTTTCGGTATGAGGAGAGCCGAAATAGTGATAACCGTGCCAATTATGCATCTCAAGCCGGCCCTTCCTCTGAATGGCTGTTGGATACTGGGGCCAACATGCACGTTACTTCTGATCTATCCAAGCTTAACGCTCCAAATCCATATCATGGCTCCAATGGTATTACTGTTGGCAACGGTGAGTCCCTTAATATTTCTCACACTGGCACGGGTACCATTAAAACCCCCACCGCTATCTTTCACCTAGGTAACCTTACCCACGTCCCTTCTATTAAATCCAATCTCCTTTCAGTTCACCAATTCACAAAAGACAATAATTGCTCACTCTTGTTCACCTCTAATGATTTTCAGATCCTAGACAATACTACCAAGAGGGTGATTTTTCAGGGCCCCTGTGAGCATGGTCTGTACGTTCTTCCTGGCACAAGTTCGTCTGCCCACCCAGTTTCAGAAAGCGTTCCTGTGGCTCCGGTGGCTCTTTCGGCTGATGGCCACAGTCTGTTGTGGCACAGTCGTCTGGGTCACCCGTCTACTCAAATAATAAATTCTTTAATGTCTCAATTAGGTTTTTCTTCCATTCATGTAAACAATTGTGACTCCTGTTCAATTGCTAAATCTCATAAATTACCTTTTACTTTATCTGAGAAGCGTACAACTGCACCTTTTCAACTTATTCATTCTGACCTATGGGGTCCTACTGCTGTTCCTTCATTTGCTGGTTTTCGCTATTATATTTGTTTTGTGGATGATTTTACAAAATACACTTGGTTGTACCCACTAAAACACAAATCACAGGCATACACCACCTTTGTCACTTTTGAAAAAATGGTCAAAACACAATTCAATTCTCATGTTAAACTTTTTCGAAGTGACAATGGAAAGGAATATGTCAATAACATCTTTGGCCAGTTTCTGCAATCCCTGGGAATTATACATCAAACCTCCTGTCCATACACTCCCGAACAGAATGGGGTGGCTGAGCGTAAGCATCGCCATCTCATTGAAACGGTGGTTACTCTTCTACATCAATCTCATCTCCCTGTCTCCTTTTGGGTAGAAGCTCTAGCCACCGCAAACTACCTCATTAACAGAATGCCCAGTCACACTCTCTCCAACAAATCACCCTATCAACTCCTTTACCAAGAACTTCCCAATTATACCAACCTCCGCGTCTTTGGGTGTCTTGCCTACCCTTGGCTACGCCCTCATATTACTCACAAATTACAACCCCGATCCCGTCCTTGTATTTTTTTGGGCTATCATCCTACCTCCAAGGGTTATCGCTGTCTTGACCCACAAACTCATAAAGTCTACATATCTCGTCATGTCAAATTTGTCGAAAATGAGTTTCCCTACGAGTCTATTTCCTCCTCCACAAATACATCATTCATTGGCGTCCTTCCCCTTTTTCCAACATACTCACAGGGTCCCTCACCACCTTCCCCCACACCTCCACCCACTACCCAACCACCCCTCATCACCCCTTCGACCGTCACCCACAATACACCCGCAACCACCACCCACACTCACAACCAACCCGAACCACCCCATACCCACAACATCTCCAGCCCGATCCGTTTTGGGTCCTTCCCGGCCACCCCCGAATCACCACCGCCCGTGCCACCCCCCAATACTCATCCCATGTTAACCCGTGGCAAAGCCGGTATCTTTAAACCCAAAACCTTTCAGGCTACCATACTACCAAATACACCCCTTCCCGATAGTGAACCAACAACCTACTCTGTTGCCTCAAAAAATGCTTATTGGCGTCATGCTATGGATGACGAGTTTAAGGCTTTGACTGATCAGAAAACTTGGGTTCTTGTACCTAAGCCCCATGGGCGGCACCCAGTGGGCTGTAAATGGGTGTACAAAATTAAACACAATGCGGATGGCAGTATTTCCAGGTACAAGGCTCGTTTGGTTGCTAAAGGCTACAATCAGGAGTATGGGCTTGATTACTTCGAGACATTCAGTCCTGTTATTCGGCAGGAAACCATTCGCCTGGTACTGTCACTCGCCGTGCGCAACAATTGGCTCATCAATCAGTTGGATGTTTCCAATGCTTTTCTTCATGGCATGCTTGATGAAACTATCTACATGACGCAACCACCGGGCTATGTTGATCCCCGCTTCCCTCAACATGTTTGCAAACTCCAGAAGTCTCTGTATGGGCTCAAGCAAGCCCCCCGTGCTTGGTACACACGTCTGAAAACGTTCCTCCAGGGACTCGGCTTCACGTGTTGCGTACACGACACGAGTCTGTTTACTCGACATTCAGCACACGGTACAGTCATTCTTCTTGTCTATGTAGATGATATCATTATTACAGGCTCTACTGCAGCTCTCATTCAGGATGTCACTCGAGCTATGCATACTACCTTCAAAATGAAGGACCTTGGCCCGTTACATTATTTTCTGGGAATGGAGGTTTCTCGGACAGGCAGCGGCTTGTTTCTTCATCAGTCAAAATATGCTCGAGATCTGTTGCAGAAAGCTGGACTGGAAAAATGCACCAGTCAACCAACACCGATGGCAGTCTCTTCGTCTACGAATGGAGCCGACACCCCCTTTGCCGATATCACCCACTTCCGCAGCCTCATTGGGGCTCTACAGTATCTGGCCATTACCCGTCCTGACATCCAGTTTGCTGTCAACCGAGTTGCTCAGCGCATGCATCAACCAAGTGAACATGATTACCATTGTCTAAAACGCATTCTCAGGTACATTTTTGGCACTCTTGGTCGTGGTTTACTCATTCGACCCGGGGACTTGGAGCTTCGGGGTTTCTCAGATTCAGATTGGGCGAATGATAAAAATGACAGAAAATCTACATCGGGGTTTCTCGTTTTTTTGGGGCCGAACCTGATCTCCTGGTGTACAAAAAAACAACCCAAGGTCTCTCGGTCCTCGACTGAAGCTGAATACCGCGCCCTTGCTCTTCTTGCTGCTGAAACCATGTGGGTCACATATATTCTTCGCGAACTCCGCGCCACTCACACTGTTCCTGCTCTCTATTGTGACAACAAATCAACCATCTATGTGGCCAAGAATTCCGTCCTACACACCAGAATGAAGCTTGTTGATACCGATTGTCTCTTTGTTCGCGATGAAGTTCAGGCCGGCACCATGACTATGCAATATGTACCCACTGAAGAACAACCGGCTGATATTCTCACCAAGCCTCTCCCGAGCCGACAGCACGATTACCTCAGTTCCAAGCTTCTGTTCGCTTCCGCTCAGCTCAGCTTGAGGGGGGATAATAACAGATAGTATTAAATAATAGTATTAAATAATATTAGTATTTACTGTGTACTAATCCTAGTCCTATTAGGATTACTACTCCTTAATTCTAGTCCTATTAGGATTAGTACTCCTTAATCCTAGTCCTATTAGGATTAGTACTCCTTCCTATATCTCCTATATATATCTCTCATGTATTCCCTTGTTAGGTTAACACTTCAATACAATCAATATTCCTTCAAGAAAAAAGAAGGAAAAGAAAAGAAATGATTTTAGGAAATGCATAACATTATTGATGAATATAACGAAAGAAATTTAAAAAATTAATAGTATCAATGATGAAAATATTTAAATATGGGCATATTTGATAATTCAATAATGTTTTGATGTAGAATTTTTTGTCTTTTCAAAATTTGCAAAAAGTATTAAAAAAGAAAAATAATAAATAAACTTCCACATAACTTTTAACAATTATTTAAGGAAAATGTAAGAGAAAACGTCAAAATTATTTTATTAAAATAAATAAATATCTGAAATAAAAAATTATTTTTCTAATTTTAATTTTATTATCACGCATATATATGAATCTTTAGCCGAAGAGTGATGATCTAAATTAAAAAAAAAAGAGTTTAATATTCACTAAAATTTGAAAGTAAAATTTTATTTTTTAAAAAATTAATTAAATTTTAAAACAAAAAAAAAATTAGGCCTTAATATATATATATA
>NC_028640.1:32355247-32362992 GCF_001406875.1 Solanum pennellii
ATATATATATATATATATATATATATATATATATTAAATTTTAGCAAAAGAAATGATCTAAGCTTAAATAAAATAAATTAAATTTTGTAAAATATATATGCAATTCTTACAAATTTGTACTAATCATTATCTTGTAACAAACAAATAAATAAATAAAAAGTAAGAAAAAAGAAAATGGAAAGAAGCAATTTAAAGGAATGATATAAATTAGAATAAAGAGATCAAATTAAGGCAAAGAAATAAAATTAATGATGAATGAAATTAAATATGATCAGCTTTGATAGTCAATAAAATTTGAAAGTAAAATTTTCAGTCGTTTAGAATTACAAAAAAAATATTAAATTTAAAAACAAAAAGAATTACAAAAATATTGACAAACTTCAGTTGAAAATAGATAAAAGATAATAAAACAAACTTTAATTAAAGATAGATAAGAAAAAATAAATTAGAAAAACGTTTTAAGGGAAAAAAACAAAAAAAATGGAATTAAAATATTGATAGATTTCTCCTTACGCTCCTCCTAATTTAATATGAATTCCATAAGTAAATTAAATTTTTCTAAATAATTTTTCTTGCTCTTGGACCACTTATTATTCTTTCTATAAGTTTCTCAATCAAAATGATTATTTCTCTCAATATATAATTTTTGTAGAAGAAATTTGCAGTGCAACATCATTTCAAAACTCTTTACATTTTTAAGAAATTTGATTATTATATAATTTTTCTTCTTACATTAGTATCTTCAGAAATATCATGAGAAATCATCTCTTTCTTTTTTTTCATGAAGAAATAACATTCCATCATCATCAGAAGAACAAACTAAGTAAAAGAGTCGCGATGTTTTTGTTCATTCTTAGATCTCTTCTCCTCATCTCTAAATTAATTTTTAGTGTGGTGTGTCAATTTTGTTGTACTTCTTTTGTTGCTTGTTATCTTTTTTCTTCTTTATGATTGCTGTTTTGTTTTGGCGCGTTATTGAATTTTCCTCTCACTAATACATATATGTAAGTTCAATGAAACTTGTTTGATATTCCTGCAAAATTTAAAAAGTAAAGAAGAGAAGGAAAATAAGTAGAATAAAAAAGATGTCTGACACAAAAATATATATTGAGTATGAAACAACTTCATGTATGATTGTTATTTACAGATTCTTTGAGTCCTAAGAATTAGATAGAGGGAAGTTGAGATGACATATTATTTGAGTGGAAAATCCAAAAAGATGGAGGTTTTTTTTTTTGTAGTTCATGAATTATAATTGAATATAATAAATATGATAGGTTTTAAAATTATTAAACAAATAATCAATGAAAAAAATGAAAGAAGAACATTAAAAAGAATGCCAAAAAAAAAAATGAATCATGGCATTAGAAGCATGCCACATCGGCACTATGATTCAACTTTATATTATTATATAGATTTTATTAAATTATTTGATTTACATACATTCATTAGTTGTCTGAAACAAGTAAAAACATGTACACTTAAAATAAAGATACTGATGTTTTTATATTTAATTTATTAAATAAAAATAAATGTGAAGTGTAAATTCTCATAAAATAATGATTTCGACTCAACTTAGCTAACTCAACAAAACATGAAATTATGTATTTAATTTCAAGTCATAACATCTTCTCTACATTTATACAGTTTGAGATGCTGATATAATATTATATAGTATTAGAGACTTTAAGACCTCATTAAATTTCAGAAATCAAGTTCTAATTAGAGTAATTGGATTTTTATTTGCATAATGATGTACTTAAAAAATAGACGTAATTCTCAATTGAATGTATATATGAGGTCGTTTCTTCGCTGACTTGGTAGATTCTTCAATAGATCTACCAAATAGAAGTAGAATCTATCGAAATATATTTATATTTATCCTTTCATAACCACTATACATACTTATTTAAACTTGATATCGATAACATACAAATTACTACCTAAATCACTTTGCATACAATCACCATTATCTATGTATTACTCATCACTTCAAATGATGATAAATACCAATGAATTTTAAAGGGATAATGCACAAGTGCCCCCTCAACCTATATCCGAAATCTCAGAGACAAACTTATACTATACTAAGGTCCTATTATCCCCATTGAACTTATTTCATTAATAATTTTCTACCCCTTTTCAGCCTACGTGGCACTATCTTGTGGGCCCAACGCTGGTTGACTTTTTTTTTCAAACTAGTACCACGTAGGCCGAAAAGGGGTAGAAAATTATTAATAAAATAAGTTGAAGGGGCTAATAGGACCTTAATATAGTATAAGTGTGTCTATGAGACTTCGGCATAGATTGAGGGGGTACTTCTGCATTTTCCCTATAAAAAATAATCATAAGAATAAAACAAGATATCAAAAGATAAAAAAATGTTACCATATTTAAGTGGTTGAATATTTATAAGAGAATAGAAATCAGGAATTAGTAGTTTTTTAAGAAGATGTAAGAAATGGAGTTAATATTATATGTGCATCGAGCGGGAGATTATACTAGTAATTATTATAATATTTTATATATATGATAAATGAAAATAATTTGCAATCTGTTTAAGTTGTAACTATTGTAAAGTCACATAAAAAATTTTAAGTTAAAAATATTATAATAAAATTTATAGTTAATAATTAAAAGTAATAGAATTAGAAAATACAAGAATAACAAATAAAATGGAAAAAAGATAAAATCTTATATCTAAACGACTTTTGGTATCACTGGAATGATCGAAACCACATTCGTAGGCCGACAATTTTTCGATTAGACTTTTTTTTAAAAAAAACCTTACTATCTTTAAAATAAAAACCCACATGTAGAAGAGATCTAAATAAACTTTTTTTGTTTCATAAACTTATCATTTTCAGAAGTTATAAAATGAATTTGGAATACGTTTAATGTAATATCGAACTAAAATAAAAATATAATAATACTAATAATAGACTAATATTAATCATTATATTAGATTATTTTTTTATTATATAGGAGAGAGTTTGACAATGTGCCTACTTCAACGTGTTTAAGAAAATAAATATTTAAAAATTATTTCTTTTGTTTTACTTTAATTGAGTTAGTGCATAATATTTTTGGGATCCGCTTTAGTTATGACTTTTAGTAAACATGTTTCGGAAAAAAAATTATTTATTTTGTTCTATGTTTAATTTTAATTATTATATAATATTTTTGAAATTATGGGATCCTTTTTAGCTATGAATTTTAGTTTTATATTCACATTATTTAGTTATAGCTTTATTATTTATAATATCGGTTTTGTTCATATCATATAATTAATTTGAGTAAAGAATCAACGATCGATGACTAAAAAAACTTTAATTATGAACATATTAATAAACATTTTCATATACAAACAAAAAGTAATTAAAAATTTAAAAAATCTAAAAATCATATTAAATTTTAATTAACCTTTCTAAATTCTATCTATATCACATTAATTAAAATTAAAAATAATTAGATATCGGGCTCGTGCTAGCATGGACACCTATGTTATATCATAAATGAAAGTAGTTTGCAATGTGGTTAAGCCAAGTGGCAGCATAATGAAAAGCCACATGAAAAAATATTTGTAATGTCTTGTTCCCGTCATTATAGAAAAGCCAACGAGGAAAAATATTGAGCCAAAAAACTTTTTCATAGTAACTTAAGATTTTCCAACCTAATACACATTTAGACGAAATCGGAATCACCAAGGAAATCTTCTAGGAATTGAATGATTTAATTATGATTATGGTTACATGAGTAGATAAATAAGTCGTTAAGGAACTCTGACGACTTACGAAATTGAACTCGGGCAAGTAGAACGCCCGAAATTCATCTTAGCGTGAATTGATAGTTTCTATGTGTCGATGATTGAAGGTGTGTTGAGAAAAATGGGTCTTTGAATTATTAAAATAGCTCACTGGTTCAGTCGAAGCCGTTGTGGCAGGATTTCTACTGCCAAGGTGGGGCCACTTTAGAAGGGTGGGGACAGTTGCAGCGGGTTTGATGCAACTTAAGTCAGAAATAAATCCCAATATGTTCTACTATGCACTTTTCAAATTTTAGCATAAGGAGACGAACCCAAGCAATTATTGATAGTTTTTCACTATTTTAAGGCTAAAGGTAAGGTTTTAACTCCCCTAATCTATTTTTTGATTTGTAGAATATAATCTAATGGGTAATTATCGATGGGAAAGATTTTTGATCTGAAAGTTATAGTTGGGAAAGCCTTAATTGAGATAATTATATCATGGGTATGATCTAGGGTTGATAAAATTGTTAGTAATTTGGGTAATTAGTGATGTTTATGATTCCCGTGTTATATTGATTATTTGTATACCAAGAACAAGCGGAACAAATCCGATAAGGGAAGAATCAAGTTTCCTAGGGTTTCAAGCTTGTTTAGAGGTAGGTGATGATTGTGATTCTATGATTGTATGATGTATGTTTGTTCTTGCTTCACTATGATACATGTATGTATGTGAATTTGCATTATTGATCACATTATTTAGGGTTTAGGTTTGTTAGGTTTAAGATTTTTAGAGGTTTTTTACGTTTAGATTTTTTAATGTTTTTTTTTTGTTTTTTAATGTTTAGGGTTTCTTAGTATTTTTTGAGGTTTTCTTAGGGTTTAGATTTTTGACTTATCGTTATTTTTTTAAAAATTCGAACGATCCTTGTAGTGGGTCAGGGATGAGCAACATTCCGAGGCCTTATCATTTATTAAAGTCAAAAAGTACATAAAGGGGGGCATAAACCTTACCTGCAATCCTAAGGTGGATTATGAGGTTACCAACCTACTAAGGTTAGTCAACTCAACCCGATACATCAATTTGTATTCAAAAGAAACTAAACACCTATGGCGGATTAATACATAGTTTACTAAGAATACATAAATGAGGGAGACTCTCCCCTTTACAATAAAAGGTCTATAGAAATTAAAGATCCTATTCTAATAACTACATCAAACAAGACGTAGTCATTATATCAAACATGAATAACAACATGTATCTTATACAACATGTAAAACATAAGGTATTTGATAATGATCATTGTAATCATAAAACAGACCATTCACTATGACTTATATATTAACTTCAAAAAGCTCTACTTCTAGATCTTGTGATTGGTCTATTAGTATTTGTAGATTGAAGATTATGTCTAGTTGCCTTCCTTCCTCTTGGTGACAACCCTTATTTGTCTTTGACATCTTGTATTCTTCTTCATATTCAGTGTGAAAAGTGGATTTAACCTCTTCTTCATTTTCATTACTGTCTAAGGATCGAGTATCTTCATTATACTCATCCTCAGATGCTACTTAGTTATATTCATCCACTTCTTCAATTCTCTCTTGTTGTCGTTTCTGTCCAGTTTCAAGCTGTGTGTCATGCTCCTTCTCTTGTCTTTTTTTTTTTGCATCTCTTCTGTTCTTGCTCAATCTTGTCTTTGATTTGTAATTACTGTTTTGAGGAGAACTTTCTTCAACCTCTTTATAATTATCCTCACCAAGTTGCTGGCTTTTGTTGTTATCTACAGGGGAGTGTGCTTGAACTGAGAGTTGATCATCATCACACTGTCGGAGAGGGGCTGAACTGCTACATTCTCTTTCCTGCATAACATCAACCAACCTTATTCGTTGTATTTCTTCCTCCTGTAAAACATTCTCTATACCTTCCTGAATTTCCAGGTTTTCACTTCCTTCCAGCTTTACGCAAATTTTATTAGTTTCACAAATAATAGGAGTGTGTTGTGATTGAGGAGGAGGTGAACTCATACCTGGTACATCTGATACATTTTGTACATTACCTATATTAATTTGTGCATGGCCTGTGTTATGCCTCGTATTTTTATACGTAGTGCGCGTCATGATCTAGTAGACGTAAGTCCGGGGAATGAGATTTTATTTTAAGTTCCAAGTGATTAAAGAAATATTAGGCAAGGATGTTAATTCCAAATGTGTTGTTAAGTATGATTTGGATAATGTAAGTGCCATTAACTTTAAGTGAGGGATTAATTAGTGGCTGATTAGGATTAATTTAATCCAGTGGGCCCCACCACTCAAGGCAAAAATAAAAGGAATCAGATTGGGAGCTGGCCTTAGTGGGACACGTGTAGAGGGGGGGATGCCTCAACTCCATACTATAAATGAGGTGGTGAAATCCACTCCATACTATAAATAAGGTGGTGAAATGCATTGCAGCATATCATCTTCTTCACCACTTGGCTTAGTCAGCCATGGAAATGGAGAAAACCAACCCTGCAACTCTTGGCCAGCAGCTGCAAATAATTTGGTTAGTAATCTCTTTGCTTGGTGTGTTAATTCTTTAGAATACCTTTGTTAATTATCCATAGATATTAAAGAAGGGGGCGTGACCAGTAGCTTAGGAAGTTTGTTTTAGTTATTGAATGTGCTAAGTATGAACGGAAACCATAATCAGATGATTAGTGGTGTCGTGTTGGTGCTTGGGCTGTTTTGATTTAAAAAAAACTGCGGGAAAATTCTGTTTTGACGTCATGTATATGTTAATGTGATTTTGGGTATATACTCCAAAGGATGGATACGATAAGGTAGATGTGTTGCGAATTATAAAACGAGTTACCGCTCGGTGTGTCGTTGCTTCGTTAGTATGGTTGCCGAGACGGAACTGTTTTGGGGGAGGGGGCTGTTTAATATGATTCGTTGGGTTATATGTGTTATTGGTATTGCTGTTGATAATTTGGGTTATTGTCGGATTGGGACGATGTAAGGAAAATAGGGGAAGTGCTGCCGGATTTTCGTTAGATTATTAGCTAGCTAGCTTACAAAATAGTAAAGCGCGACGTTTATCTAATTGCGGCACGATTGTTGCTTGTTATAGATTAATAGCTTGAGCAGTAAATATTGGACGTGTGGCTCGACTATACAGTATGTAATGCTACCCCTTCTTTCTTTGTTTGGCATGACTTTTAAAAATGAGCGAATAACAGACAGGTTTGATACTTACCTCTAGAGCGTCTAGGTGACGTATATTCTTGATTCCACAACTATTCCTCTATATATCGGCTATGTCTAAGGCTATGATGATTTCTCATATCTATGGTAGCGCTTCTTAGAGTCATTGAGATTTTACGTTTCCACATCGTATTAAAGGTTCATAATCTTGATAAAACGTTAATCTTTGATAATACTCCTTGCTGGTTCGCGTTGATTGTTCTATTGAGTTATAAGAATTGATTTTAATTGCATATGGTTGCTCATAATATTCTGCTCGTGCATAGAGTCCTTTATCATTTCACCGAGTCTCGGGCCGGGTAATGTTCGTGCGGAGTTTCTTGCATATGTCACCGAGTTCCTCACTAGAGGGCCGGGTATGTATATTATATATATGATTGGTGATGAGGATGGTTATGATGATGATGATGACGGAGATGATGTGATGATTATTTTGCCGAGCCCCTTATTAGGGAAGCTGGGCACCTTATATGTTAAAGATATGCATGATTTTCACTTAAAAGGGTACATGTGTAGTGATATTTTGTTTCGACTTACCATATTGGTATCCTGTCATCTTTACCTTATGCTTTACATACTCAGTACATTGTCCGTACTGACCCCCCCTTTCCTCGGGGGGCTGCGTTTCATGCCCGCAGGTGTAGAGGCACAGTTCGGTGATCCTCCCGCCTAGGATATCTACTCTACTGATTGGGAGAGCTCCACTATTCCGGAGCCCAGTCGTTTTGGTACATAACTTTTTGTGTAGTCTTTTGCT
>NC_028640.1:32366656-32367775 GCF_001406875.1 Solanum pennellii
GTCAAGCAATTCACAATGTAAATTAAGACCGGTAGCAAATGAGGAAGATACATACGCAAATGTGGAGCCAGGATCAAATAATACAGAAGCCATGCAATCACAAACCAACAGATTACCTGTGATGACAGCATCGGATGTCTCCGCTTCAGACCTCCCAGGGAAAGCATAACAATGGGCCCTATCACCTGTCTGCCCGTTGCCCCTACCATGTTGTGCTGCAGTCGCTCCGGCTTGCCCGCCACCCCGGTTGGTTTGGTGACCACCATTACCTTGACCACCACGTCCTCCAGAATGGCGGCCTCTCCCATGACCACCTCTACCTCTGACTATTGGGGGTCTGTAACTTTGTTTTGGACAAAACCTCCTAATATGTCCGATCTCTCCACATCCATAACACTCTCTGGATTCAAGCATAGGTCTTTGTGAGAACGACGAAGTCTGGGGATAACCTCCAGACTCAGAGAAATGTTGATCGGTCTGCGGTGGACCCCCAACTACAGCCTGTAGTGAAGACTGAATAGGTCGGGCTGGATAACCTCCTGAACTCTGCCCTCTGGAGTAAGAACCACCAAACTCGCCTCCCTTACGAAACTTCTTAGTTGTTGATTCCACGGTGAAGTCATCTGGCTTCACTCCCTCCACCTCTATCACAAAGTCTACCACATCCTGAAAGGATTTTGCCGTAGCAGCTACCTGTAAGGCTGAAATCCGCAAATCTGACCTCAACCCTTTCACAAAACGGCGAATCCGCTCTTGTGGACTGAAGCAAAGCTGGGCTGCATACCTGGATAATGCACGAAACTTAGCCTCATACGTAGTGACCGTCATCCTTCCTTGCTCTAGGCTCATGAACTCATCTCTCCTCCTATCCCTCAAAGTCCGGGGTATATACTTCTCCATAAATAAGCTAGAGAATGACGCCCAAGTCATAGGTGGTGCCTGTGCCGGTTGACACTCAACATATGACCGCCACCACATTTTGGCGTTTCCCTGAAACTGATAGGTTACAAACTCAACGCCAAATCATTCCACTATGCCCATTTTCTATAGTAACTCGTGACAATCAACCAGAAAATCGTAGGCATCCTCAGATTCAGCACCCTTGAAGACTGGAGGTTT
>NC_028640.1:32369989-32491575 GCF_001406875.1 Solanum pennellii
CTCTCTCTCTGTTCTTTCTATTTTTCTTATTCAAAACCCTTTTTATTTTACCCTAATTGTCATATTATTAAGTATAAAAGATGATAAAAAAATAACCACTTTTTATTTCAAGGTTATCTCCTTTAACCCCCAAGTAATTGAATTATTAACATTAATCCACTAACTTTATAATTATAAGCATGAATAGTCCAAAACGCCCCTTTAAAAACTGTAGCAGAAGTCCGACCCAGTCAGGGTTACGCAGCCTGTGACGGTCCGTCCTGCAGGTCCGTCACAAAGTTCAGAGAGTTAATTCTGTGGAAAGATTTGTGACGGTCCGTCGTGCCAACGACGGTCCGTCCTGCCATTCCGTCGTGAAGTTCAGAGAGTCGATCTCAGAACCCAAATTTTCAGAATCTAAGTGTTTTGGAACGAGACCCCCTCGACGGTCCGTCGTGCCCACGACGGTCCGTCGTGGAATCCGTCGACCTTGACAGTTATTACCAGAATAAACTCTACTGCTCAAAACGACTAAACAGGTCGTTACAATCATCTTCTTCACCACTTGGCTTAGGCAGCCATGGAAATGGAGAAAACCAACCCTGCAACTCTTGGCCAGCAGCTGCAAATAATTTGGTTAGTAATCTCTTTTCTTGGTGTGTTAATTCTTTAGAATACCTTTGTTAATTATCCATTAATATTAAGAAGGAGGCGTGACCAGTAGCTTAGGAAGTTTGTTTTAGTTATTGAATGTGCTAAGTATGAACGGAAACCATAATCGGATGATTAGTGGTGTCGTGTTGGTGCTTGGGCTGTTTTGATTAAAACAAACTGCGGGAAAATTCTGTTTTGACATCATGTATATGTTAATGTGATTTTGGGTATATACTCCAAAGGATGGATATGATAAGGTAGATGTGTTGCGAATTATAAAATGAGTTACCGCTCGGTGTGTCGTTGCTTCGTTACTATGGTTGCCGAGACGGAACTTTTTGGGGGAGGGGGCTGTTTAATATGATTCGTTGGGTTATATGTGTTATTGGTATTGCTGTGGATAATTTGGGTTGTTGTCGGATTTGGACGAAGTAAGGAAAATAGGGGAAGTGCTGCCGGATTTTCGTTAGATTATTAGCTAGCTAACTTACAAAATAGTAAAGCGCAACGTTTATCTAATTGCGGCACGATTATTGCTTGTTATAGATTAATAGCTTGAGGTAAATATTGGACGTGCGGCTTGACTATACAGTATGTAACGCTACCCCTTCTTTCTTTGTTTGGCATGACTTTTAAAAATGAGCGAATAACGGACAGGTCTGATACTTACCTCTAGTGCGTCTAGGTGACGTATATTCTTGCTTCCACAACTATTCCTCTATATATCGGCTATGTCTAAGGCTATGATGATTTCTCATATCTATGGTAGTGCTTCTTAGAGTCATTGAGATTTTACGTTTCCACATCGTATTAAAGGTTCATAATCTTGATAAAACGTTAATCTTTGGTAATACTCCTTGGTGGTTCACGTTGATTGTTCTATTGAGTTATAAGAAATGATTTTAATTGCATATGGTTGCTCATAATATTCTGCTCGTGCATAGAGTGCTTTATCATTTCACCGAGTCTCGGGCCTAGTAATGTTTGTGCGGAGTTTCTTGTATATGTCACCGAGTCCCTCGCTAGAAGGCCGGGTATGTATATTATATATATGATTGGTGATGAGGATGGTTATGATGATGATGATGACGGAGATGATGTGATGATTATTTTGCCGAGCCCCTTACTAGGGAAGCTGGGCACCTTATATGTTAAAGATATGCATGATTTTCACTTAAAAGGGTACATGTGTAGCGATATTTTGTTTCGACTTACCATATTGATATCCTGTCATCTTTACCTTATGCTTTACATACTCAGTACATTGTCCGTACTGACCCCCCTTTCCTCGGGGGGCTGCGTTTCATGCCTACAGGTGTAGACGCACAGTTCGGTGATCCTCCCGCCTAAGATATCTACTCTGCTGATTGGAAGAGCTCCTCTGTTCCAGAGCCCAGTCGTTTTGGTACATAACTTTTTGTGTAGTCTTTTGCTTGTCTATGGGTATGGCGGGGCCCTGTCCCGTCGAGTTTCACTACTGTACTCTTAGAAGTCTGTGGACATTATGTGGGTTGTATATAAATGTTTTGGATAATGGTCTGGACATGGTTTATTTGGGATGTCCGCTTGTACAGGGGCAGCCTTGTCGGCTGCGTACATCATTGTGTATTGTGTAGTGGCAGCCTTGTCGGCTTGCGTATGCTATTATGCTTTGGATAGTGGCGGCCTTGTCGGCTCGCGTATGTTGTTTTGGTTGAATGGTTATGACTCCTTATGAGACAGGTCCACTATACATGTATATATGACGTTGGGGTTGGCTTGATTGATTAAATTCCATATTGTCTTAGTTTCAGTTGGTTATACTTAGCAGGTTTGTATGTGGTGTCCAAAACGGGCACTAGTCACGGCCCATCGGGTTGGGTCGTGACAAAGAGTGGTATCAGAGCGGTTCTTCCTCGGAAGTGTCTACAGACCGTGTCTAGTAGAGCCTTGTTTATCGGTGTGTTGTGCACCACATTTATAAACAGGAAGCTACAGGACATTTAGGATATCATCCTTTCTTCTTATTCTAGATCGTGCGATAGAGCTATATTAACAGGATAATCCCTTTCTAACGAATCCCTGTGTTTTCAGCTATGCCTCCAAAGAAAGCGATTGCCGCCCAGAAGGGAAAATCGGTAGCAGAAGGTACTAGTCGGACCCGGAGAGTTACTAGGGCCCGTGCCCAGTCTATGCCTGGTATTGTGCTCCAGTCGGAGAGCTCTGCTACACCGCCACCGCCAGAGGAGCTTAGAGCAGCAGCAGCTCCAGTTCGGGGGACACCACCAGCCCCCGAGGCCCCAGCACCTGAACCTCCAGCTCCTCAGTCAGGGGCGGATGATAGGTCCATGAGAGATGCGGTTCAGTTGCTGACTAGATTAGTGGCGGGTCCGGCTCGCAGGCATGGACTAGGAGCTGATCATGCGGACAGATCTGATAGCTTAAGGGCTCGTGACTTCTTAAGTTGTAATCCTCCAGAGTTCTTTGGGTCAAGGCCCCAGGATGATCCGCAAGAGTTTATTCGTCATATGCAGCGTACATTGAGGATAATCAAGGCTTCGGAGACGGAGTCTGTTGAGTTGGCTACGTATCGTTTGCGGGATGTATTTATTAATTGGTATGAGTCTTGGGAGTTATCTAGGGGTGAAGGTGCTCCTCCAGCGGTATGGGATGAATTTGTGGAGGCTTTCCAGGGCCACTTCCTGCCTCTAGAGATGAAGCGAGCTAGAGTTGATAGATTCTTGCGTTTGAGGCAGAATGGCAGGAGCGTGCGAGAGTATAGCCTCGAGTTTGATTCATTGTCTAGGCATGCACCTACTATTGTGGCTGATATGGCAGACAGGGTACATCGTTATGTTATGGGATTGGATCGTTATCTGATTGACGGTTGTATGGCAGTGACTCTTCAGCCAGGTATGGACATTGCTCGGGTGCAGGCATATGCACAGGGGGTAGAGGATCGGCACCGGGGACGTCAGCCAGATAGAGATTATAATAGAGGCCAGCATAAGAGGGCTAGATCAGCAGGTTATCCTGACGAGTTTCGAAGCGGGCAGTCTCAGCAGCATGTTAGATTTTCTTCCCAGCCAGCACAGAGTGCACCCCCACGTTTCATGGGTAGGGGGTTCGATCGTACGGGATATTCGGAAGCTGGTCAAAGCTCTAGGGCGTCAGGGTCACAGATGGGCAGGGGTTTGAGCTAGTCGAGGCCACCTTTGCCTCGGTGTTCTTGCTGTGGTAGGTCCCATCCTGGGGAATGTCGTTGGGCTACAGGTGCGTGTTTTTCTTGCGGCCGTCAGGGACATACTATGAGGGAGTGTCACCTTAGAGGTAGTGCAGGTGGTATGGCACAACCTACTGGGTCCGTTGCTGGTTCATCTTCTTTTGTGGCTATGCGCCCTACGGGGCAGGGTATTCAGGCGCCAGCAGGCCGTGGTAGAGGACGTGGTGGAGCTTCCAGTTCTAGCGGTCCCTTGAACCGTATATATGCTTTGTCTAATAGGAAGGATAAGGAGGCGTCACCTAATGTGATCACAGGTATATTATCACTATTCTCCCGAAGTGTGTATGCATTGATAGACCCAAGTTCCACCTTATCATTTATGTCTCCCTTTGTTGCTAGTAGGATCGGAATAGAGTCTGAGTTGATAGAACTATTTGAGGTAGCTACACCTGTAGGAGATTTTGTCATAGCTACGCGAGTATATAAGAATTGTTCAGTAGTTATCGATAGTCGTCGTACTGTAGCAGATCTAATAGAGTTAAATATGATTGAGTTTGATATTATCATGGGCATGGATTGGTTGGCTGCTTGTTATGCTAATGTTGATTGCAGAGGAAAGATAGTTCGATTTCAATTTCCAGGGGAACCGATTATAGAGTGGAAGGGGAGTACAGTATCGCCGAAAGGTAAGTTCATTTCATACCTTAAGGCTAGGAAGATGGTTAGAAAAGGCTATATTTATCATCTGGTTCGGGTGCATGACATAAAGGCAGAGGCACCGACTTTTCAATCAGTCCCGGTAGTTAATGAATTTCCCGATGTATTCCCAGAGGAACTTCTAGACCTTCCTCCAGAACAAGAGATAGAGTTTACTATAGATGTACTGCCAGATACCCAGCCTATATATATATCTCCTTATAGAATGGCACCTGCTGAGTTGAAAGAATTGAAAGAGCAATTGAGGGATTTGCTAGAAAAGGGCTTCATCAGGCCTAGTACGTCACCTTGGGGAGCACCGGTACTGTTTGTGAGGAAGAAGGATGGGTCGCTGCGGATGTGTATTGATTATAGGCAGCTGAACAAAGTAACAATAAAGAACAGGTATCCCCTCCCAAGGATTGACGATCTATTTGACCAGTTGCAGGGTGCAAAGTGTTTTTCAAAGATAGACTTGCGGTCAGGTTATCATCAGGTGCGGGTAAGGGAGGCAGATATTCCAAAGACGGCATTCCGGACCCGATACGGGCATTATGAGTTTAGAGTGCTGTCTTTTGGGCTGACTAATGCTCCAGCGGTGTTTATGGATTTAATGAATCGAGTATTTAAACCATTCCTTGATATGTTTGTTATTGTATTTATAGACGATATTCTGGTCTATTCACGTTCAGAAGAGGAGCATGCAGATCATTTAAGGACGGTACTTAGGGTGCTTCAGCACCAGAAGTTGTATGCTAAATTTTCTAAGTGCGAGTTCTGGTTGACTTCAGTGGCATTCTTGGGGCATATTATTGGAGCTGATGGTATTCGGGTAGACACGCAGAAGATTGAGGCAGTAAAGACTTGGCCCAGACCTACGACACCTACTGAGGTACGCAACTTTCTGGGGTTAGCAGGATATTACAGGAGATTCGTAGAAAAGTTTGCCTCAATTTCAGCGCCTTTGACAAGGCTAACTCAAAAGGCAGCCAAGTTCCAGTGGACTGATGCTTGTGAGCGAAGCTTCCAGCTATTGAAAGACAAATTGACTACAGCTCCAGTCCTAACTCTTCCGGAGGGACCAGACGGCTATGTTATTTATTGTGATGCTTCGGGTGTTGGGCTAGGATGTGTATTGATGCAGCATGGCAAAGTTATAGCCTATGCCTCCCGACAACTTAGGAAGCATGAAAAGAACTATCCTACTCACGATCTGGAGTTAGCGGTCGTGGTTCATGCCTTGAAGATATGGAGACATTATTTATATGGTGTCCATGTGGACATCTATACAGATCATAAGAGTCTCCAATATATCTTTAAACAGAAGGAGCTGAACTTACGACAGAGGCGGTGGTTAGAGTTGCTAAAGGATTATGATGTTGATATTTTATATCATCCAGGGAAAGCGAATGTTGTAGCAGATGCTCTTAGCCGTAAGTCCATGGGTAGCTTGACAGATGTACAACCAGAAAGGAGGGATATGGTTCGGGAGATTCAGCGGCTATCCAGCCTTGGAGTCCGTCTGGCTAATTCAGAAGATAGTGGAGTTTCTATTCGAGAGGTTGCTGAGTCCTCAATCATAGATGAGGTAAAGAGACACCAATACAAGGACCCTATTCTGGCACAGTATAGAGATGCAGCTCTTCAAAAGGAAAAGACCCCATTTAAGGTTACACCTGACGGAGTGTTACGATATGAAGGCAGATTGTGTGTACCCGATATTGCGGGGCTACGACGGCAGGTTATGGGAGAGGCACACTCTGCCCGTTATTCTATTCACCCAGGGTCAACGAAAATGTATCATGACCTCAGATGCTTATATTGGTGGGATGGCATGAAAAAGGACATAGCGGAGTTTGTTGCTCAGTGCCCGAATTGTCAACAAGTCAAGATCGAACATCAAAAGCCTGGTGGATTATTACAGGAGATAGAGATCCCGACTTGGAAATGGGAGATGATTAATATGGACTTCATTACAGGCTTACCTCGCACTCAACGGAAGTATGACTCTATATGGGTTATTGTAGATAGGCTGACGAAATCGGCCCATTTTCTTCCAGTCAGGACTACTTATTCGGCTGAAGATTATGCGAGGTTATATGTCAGGGAGATAGTGAGACTTCATGGGGTTCCCACGTCCATTATATCAGACAGAGGAGCTCAATTTACAGCCAACTTTTGGAGATCGTTTCAGAAGGGATTGGGGACACAGGTGAACCTTAGCACAGCATTTCACCCTCAGACTGATGGGCAGGCTGAGCGTACTATTCAGACACTAGAAGATATGTTGCGGGCCTGTATTATTGACTTCAAAGGTAGTTGGGATGACCACTTGCCGCTCATTGAGTTTGCCTATAACAATAGCTACCATTCTAGTATCCAGATGGCACCGTACGAGGCCTTATATGGGAGGAAGTGCAGATCACCCATTGGTTGGTTTGATGTTGGCGAGACTAAGTTAATAGGCCCGGATGTGATTCAGCAAGCTGTTGACAAGGTGAAGCTTATTCAAGAAAGATTATTAGCAGCCCAGAGTCGACAGAAGTCATATGCAGATAATCGGCGTCGAGATTTGGAGTTTCAGATTGGTGACTGGGTATTCCTGAAGGTATCACCCATGAGGGGTGTGATGAGATTCGGCAGGAAGGGGAAGCTCAGTCCGAGATACATTGGGCCTTATCAGATTGTTCGTAGGATAGGCAAGGTTGCCTATGAGTTGGGTCTACCATCTGATTTGGAGGCGGTACATCCAGTCTTCCATGTATCGATGCTACGTAAATGTATTGGTGATCCTTCTAGAGTATTCCCTGTAGATGATATTCAGGTAACAGATGAGTTGTCATATGAGGAGAAACCCGTGGCTATACTTGATCGTCAGGTTAGAAGGTTACGTACTAAGGATGTGGCTTCCGTCAAAGTGTTGTGGCAAAATAACAATAGGGAGGAGATGACTTGGGAAGCGGAAGACGAAATGAAGAATAAGTATCCTTACTTGTTCCCCGTACCTGCAGGTAATTCAATTTCTAGCTTGACTATATTGATAGATAATGAGATTATGTAGCTGTGAGGCATCTGTAAGTTACGGAATGCAGGTTGATAGGTATAACTTTTAGAGAGACCTCGCTGGAATTTGTTTTTGCAAGACGCTAACTTAACATTCGAGGACGAATGTTCCTAAGGGGGGAAGGATGTTATGCCTCGTATTTTTTTTTATACGTAGTGCGCATCGTGATCTAGAAGACGTAAAGAAATATTAGGCAAGGATGTTATTTCCAAATGTGATATTAAGTATGAGTTGGCTAATGTAAGTGCCATTAACTTTAAGTGAGGGATTAATTAGTGGCTAATTTGGATTGATTTAATCCAATGGGCCCCACCACTCATAATTGGTGGCTGATTAGGATTAATTTAATCCAGTGGGCCCCACCACTCAAGGCAAAAATTAAAAAGGGATCAGATTGTGAGCTGGCCTTAGTGGACAGGTGTAGAGGGGGGCTGCCTCCACTTCATACTATTAAATGAGGTGGAGAAATCCACTCCATGCTAAATAAAGTGGTGAAATGCATTGCTGCATATCATCTTCTTCTTCACCACTTGTCTTAGGCAGCCATGGAAATGGAAAAACCAACCCTGCAACTCTTGGCCAGCAGCTGCAAATAATTTGGTTAGTAATCTCTTTGCTTGGTGTGTTAATTCTTTAGAATACCTTTGTTAATTATCCATAGATATTAAAGAAGGGGGCGTGACCAGTAGCTTAGGAAGTTTGTTTTAGTTATTGAATGTGCTAAGTATGAACGGAAACCATAATCAGATGATTAGTGGTGTCGTGTTGGTGCTTGGGCTGTTTTGATTTAAAAAAAACTGCGGGAAAATTCTGTTTTGACGTCATGTATATGTTAATGTGATTTTGGGTATATACTCCAAAGGATGGATACGATAAGGTAGATGTGTTGCGAATTATAAAACGAGTTACCGCTCGGTGTGTCGTTGCTTCGTTAGTATGGTTGCCGAGACGGAACTGTTTTGGGGGAGGGGGCTGTTTAATATGATTCGTTGGGTTATATGTGTTATTGGTATTGCTGTTGATAATTTGGGTTATTGTCGGATTGGGACGATGTAAGGAAAATAGGGGAAGTGCTGCCGGATTTTCGTTAGATTATTAGCTAGCTAGCTTACAAAATAGTAAAGCGCGACGTTTATCTAATTGCGGCACGATTGTTGCTTGTTATAGATTAATAGCTTGAGCAGTAAATATTGGACGTGTGGCTCGACTATACAGTATGTAATGCTACCCCTTCTTTCTTTGTTTGGCATGACTTTTAAAAATGAGCGAATAACAGACAGGTTTGATACTTACCTCTAGAGCGTCTAGGTGACGTATATTCTTGATTCCACAACTATTCCTCTATATATCGGCTATGTCTAAGGCTATGATGATTTCTCATATCTATGGTAGCGCTTCTTAGAGTCATTGAGATTTTACGTTTCCACATCGTATTAAAGGTTCATAATCTTGATAAAACGTTAATCTTTGATAATACTCCTTGCTGGTTCGCGTTGATTGTTCTATTGAGTTATAAGAATTGATTTTAATTGCATATGGTTGCTCATAATATTCTGCTCGTGCATAGAGTCCTTTATCATTTCACCGAGTCTCGGGCCGGGTAATGTTCGTGCGGAGTTTCTTGCATATGTCACCGAGTTCCTCACTAGAGGGCCGGGTATGTATATTATATATATGATTGGTGATGAGGATGGTTATGATGATGATGATGACGGAGATGATGTGATGATTATTTTGCCGAGCCCCTTATTAGGGAAGCTGGGCACCTTATATGTTAAAGATATGCATGATTTTCACTTAAAAGGGTACATGTGTAGTGATATTTTGTTTCGACTTACCATATTGGTATCCTGTCATCTTTACCTTATGCTTTACATACTCAGTACATTGTCCGTACTGACCCCCCCTTTCCTCGGGGGGCTGCGTTTCATGCCCGCAGGTGTAGAGGCACAGTTCGGTGATCCTCCCGCCTAGGATATCTACTCTACTGATTGGGAGAGCTCCACTATTCCGGAGCCCAGTCGTTTTGGTACATAACTTTTTGTGTAGTCTTTTGCTTGTCTATGGGTATGGCGGGGCCTTGTCCCGTCGAGTTTCACTACTGTACTCTTAGAGGTCTGTGGACATTATGTGGGTTGTATATAACTGTTTTGGATAATGGTCTGGACATGGTTTGTTTGGGATGTCCGCTTGTACAGGGGCAGCCTTGTCGGCTGCGTACATCATTGTGTATTGTGTAGTGGCAGCCTTGTCGGCTTGCGTATGCTATTATGCTTTGGATAGTGGCAGCCTTTTCGGCTCGCGTATGTTGTTACGGTTGAATGGTTATGACTCCTTATGAGACAGGTCCACTATATATATATATATATGACGTTGGGGTTGGCTTGATTGATTAAATTCCATATTTTCTTAGTTTCAGTTGGTTATACTTAGCAGGTTTGTATGTGGGTGTCCAAAACGGGCACTAGTCACGGCCCATCGGGTTGGGTCGTGACAGCCTGCATGGCCTGTATGACCTGTATGGCCTACCTGGCCTATTTGCTGTAAATTCTGATCTGCCTGCACAATTTTGGCTGCTGTAACTGGCTGTATCTCTTGTTGTTGCAGATTTCTAGCTTGCCAGACAACCTTAGGAATAACCTGTTCCTGATGCATTGTTGTTGTATTAGTTGCAGTTTGCTTACCCTGCTGTATTTTCCCTAGGTTAGTTTCTACATGGACTACATGGTCTTGTTGCTGTAGGTTCTGAAGTTTCATGCCTTCTTTAGTGCATCCATGATAATTTCCAGCTGAGTTGTACCCTGATCCTGTTTATGCAGATCAATAGAAGTGTTAGGACTAGGAACATTACATGTTATACGTGCTTTTTCTGGAAATTTTCCTCTCTGCAAAACTTCTGGCTGCTGTAAATCCTTAGCTTTCCATGTAGTCCTAGGGACTTGTTCGTGCTTCTTATTTTGCTTTGCTTTCTGTTGTTGCCATTCTTCTCCTTGAACTGTTATTTCCTGAGCCTGTTGTATTAATGTTTTGTTGCTGCAGGTTCTTTTCCTTGCTGCAATTCAACTGGAACATTACCAGATTTGTGCTCTGCATTGGCCTTAGTTCCTTGTCCAGCTTCCAACTCCTTCTTTTGATATGATTCCTCATCCCTTACTTTTACTGTACACTCATTGATCATGTGGCCTTGGTGCTTACAATAAGGACAATAACCAGGTAACTTCTCATACTTAATACTTTGCCATTTACGTTTGGTCATATCCTCCTCATCATACCCAAGCCATACATATTAGGTCTATCTTTTGTGAGGTCCATTTGAATTCTCACCCTTGCCATGCTACCCCTTGTTTTATTGATAGTAGAATTATCCAAATATAAAACCTTTCCAAAAGGGGTCAACATAGAAGCCAATTTTTTTTTGTAATAATAGTGCCAAGGTAATTCCGGTAGTGAAATCCAAACAGGCACAAGAGGTGTTCCTTCAATAGGTTTAAAGGTAGGTGTCCAATGCTTGAATTCTCATGGGCTGTCCCTCAATTGTCATTCTTTGTTTAGTCCAAACAGTTACAAATCAAGCTCATTATCTAAGTCAATATATACATGTCTAGCATTAAAATGAGCTATCTTAACTCCTCTGAACAATTGAGTTTGATTGCTAAAACTTTATCTGATCAGTTCGACTTTAGGCATAGCATTACTAAACTTACCAATTAAAGTAAATTTACATATATCAACCCATTTAACCATAAAGTCTTCTTCATTAAAGATCACAACAATTCGACCCTGCTTAGTAGTGTATTTAGGAGTCTCAAACAATAAGGGGGCAACATTTTTGGCTAGATTAACTCTAAGTTTAGCAGCATAGGACTGAATAACGGTGTAAGGAGTTGGTTCTTTCCTATGGTTTTGCTGCTTCTTATTATGAACATAATCATGTTGCCCTTTCCAAGTATATTAAGTCTGATTATTATGCTTCAAAAAATTATTCAAAATTTGAAGAAATGAGTTATGTTGAATTGAGGATGCTGAATCACAACTCCATCATGTTGCTTAACACCTCAACCTCTTTTCTCAGTATTCCCAGTAACATTACACGCAATATTAAGACCAACATTAACACTATCTATAATCTGTGCAGTGTTACGAATATGAGTAGTTTTAAGATTACTATCTTATATTCCTGTGATCCTTCATCATTCCTATGATAAAAAACAATATTAAGACCAACATTAACACTATCTATAATTTGTACATCTCCTTGTCCTTTTTGGGTACTCAAATCATAGCCAAGAACATCTTCATGACGGTGGCAGGAAGAATTAGACACAACTTCCCCTGTACTATGATAAAAAAAACTTTGTCTAATTTTGGATTGCGCTGTTCTACAATTTTGGACAAGGATTTGATGCCGATTTTCACCATAGCAGTTACTGCATCTTTAACCCTGTTCTTGATACTTTTGTGTGGATTTTCTTGAACCTGCAAATTACTAGCATCGAGTAATGTAAGATTAGGATTATCAAGAGTTACATTAGGATTACTACCTTCATCTCTAAGAACAGTTCCTCGATATCCTTCATATCCAATGATGATCGGAGCTCCAGCGCCGCCACCTGACCTTTGTAGATCGTCAATTCCAACTGCTATTTGCTTTGATTTTTCAGTATATTGTTCACCCTGAATAGTCGAACCCTAATACTTGGATTCATCTTTCCTTCATCAGAAATCAATCAATTTTGTATTGTGTTTATCCCACGATTTTATTGCCAATCAATCTCCACTTGTGCGATGCGATCTCACATTTGGAACGGCGAAATCAATTGATTTTTCAGCTGAAGATGAATCTTGAGATGTAGATTTTCTTTCTTCCCTCGATTTAACCAGTAGCGAACCAGAATTTTCCATTTCCATAATATTTCTTGCCCATTCCAAATCTTTTTCTGAAATTTCTATTGGTTCTTCGCGCCCCAACTTCAAAGATTCATCTACAAATTTGTGAAATCATCTTGAACTTGTGGATTATCAGGTGGCTGGCGTTGTACCACCGGCAGCAGATTCACCATTCCATTTGAATGCAAAACCAGCTTAGGTTTTTTAGTGCTTTTTGACTTATGGTTATTAAGGGTTTACGATTTAGGGTTTAGTGTTCAGGGTTTAGAGATTGGAATTTAGGGTTCTTAAGGTTTAGGGGTTTTAAAGTTTTTTTTCTTAGTGATTTTTAGGGTTTAGATTTTCTTAGGATTTACGGTTTTATAGGGTTTGGAGTTTTTTTAAAATGACTTTTAGGGTAAATTGTGGTGTAAGGCTTACTATTTTTAGGGGTTTTTAGGTTTAGGGTAGGGATTTTAAAAGTTTTTTTTTAGAGTTTTTAGGTTTAGAGTTTTTAAGGGTATTTAAGGTTTCATAGGGATTAGGGTATTGGGGTTTCTTAGCTAAAAGGTTTCTTAGGGTTTAAGGTTTAAGATCTTAGGTTTTAGGGTATTAAGTTTAAAGGGTTTAAGGTTTAGAGTTTCTTAAGATTTAGTGTTTCTTAGCATATGCTAGGGTTCTTGGTTAAGTGTTTAGGGCTTAGAATTTTAGGTTTAATGATTTTTTTGTTGAGTTTTTTGGGGTTTATAAGGGCTTATGATTTCTTAAGGGTTTTTTTTAGGTTTAGGGTTTTAAAAGGTTTTAGGGGTTTCTTAGGGTTTCATTATGTTTAGGGTTAAGGCCATTAGGGTGTAGGATTTAGGCCCTAAGGCATAGGGTTTAAGGTTTAGGGTTTCAGGTTTGAGGTTAAGAGTTTTTTTAGGGTTTAGGTTTTCTTAGGCTTATGATTAGGGTTTTTAAATGTTTTAGGGTTTATTCGACATTTTAAGAATTTGAATTTCTTAAGATTTAGGCTACGTAGGATTTAGGGCATAGGATTTTAAGGTTAGGATTTTTTAGGGCTTAGCGTTTTAAAGGGATTTAATTCCTCCCGGGTATTATAGTTTTAGGGGTTCTAATGGATTTTAGGGTTTAGGGTTTCTAAATGTTTCATATGGTAGGTTTAGGGTTTATTTAAGGATTTTTAGGATTTAGGGGTTTGACTTAAGATTTTCTAGTGTTTTATTTGGTTCGGAGGAATTCTTAGGTTTAGAGTTGTAAAGGGTGTTTAGGAAAAGCTGTTCTTAGAGCTTAGAATTTTTAAAAGTTTAGGTTTTAAGGTTTTAAATGTTTTTAATTTTTTTTTTAATTTCATAAGGTTTAGAGTTTCGTAGGGTTTAGCCCTAAGTTTTAGGGTTTCTTTGGGTATAGAGTTTTGCAATTAGTGTTTCTTAGGATTTAAGCTTTAAGGTCTAACCTTTTTTAATTAAGGGTTTTTTAGGTTTTAAGGCTCAGGGCTTCAGTTTTTATAGAATTTTTTAGGTTTAGAGTTTTGTTAAGTTTAGGATTTAAAGGGTTTTTCAAGATTTTTATGATTTTTTTACGATTTGGGGTTCTTAGGGCTTAGGGTTTTTGTCACATCCCAACCCTAGGTGAGGCGGACAAGTACCCTATAAAAATACATGTTTCACAAGTATCCTATGATGAGAAAGTAAACTATTATGCAGACAACTGATGAAAAGCTTTATGTACAACACATGTTGACTAGCTGAACCAATACATGTGACAAGTTAAACTATGAACACAGATGATAAGCTTTACAATATCTACAAAGCCTTTATTGGAATCCATGCTATGAAAATACGCATAGTAAAGACTTGGCATAGCCCCGAATCAACCTGGACCTCACCAACAACAACTGAGTATCATGTGCTTCTGAGATCTACTTTTGAATACTTGTACCTGCAGCATGAAATGCAGTGATACAATAAGAGACATCAGTAAGAAAGAATGCACTTAATAGGCAAGGCATAATACAACCATATGTGACATGAGAGCTCAAGTCAAACGAAGTACCAATAGACAAGGATTAGATACCACCTTTGCTAATACTTGTGGAATTATGTACGTTACGTTCCTTTTTTTACTTTTCTGTGCCTTATAATTTTGTAATCCATATGATAGAAATCTCCAACTGATCAGTGGTAGGAGAGGATGACCCATGCTAGGCATTTTAACCCCTGGAATGCTATCCTCATAATTCCTAAAATTGGGATTGGCCCATGCTAGGCTTTCGCCCCTGAGGTGCCACCCTTCCATACCAATTGGGATCGACCCATGCTAGGCTTTCGCCCCTGAGCTGCCACCCTATTATACCAATCGGGATCGGCCCATGCTAGGCTTTTGCCCCTAAGCTGCCACCCTTCTATACCAATTGGGATCGACCCATGCTAGTCTTTGCCCTTGGGCTGCCACTCATAATTATACAATTTTCTTCACTTTGATTTTTTTATAATCTTTGAGATTGTCACTTTGATGTTCATAACTCTTTTGAGACTGTGTACTTTGGATAATCATAATTCTTTTCAGATTGTTCTTTTGTTCATAGTAACTCATTTGGGATTGATGTTTTGGTGGTCATAATCATTGTTGAGATTTGGAACTATGAACCAGTAGTAGAAGACATATGAATATGGACTAACGATAATGAAAATGACGTGGGAAGAAAATGTGACACTAACGTAAAACTTCATCTATGACTCAGACGCATTTTTGAAATCTCAAATTGAAGCACATACAAAGCGAAGACGTATAACTTTTAGCCAAGAGATTTGAACTCTATATGATAGCCAAATACTCACCAACTAATATCAAAGACAAGGTACGCATGAATGTGGAACCAAGGAAGATTGTGGAAAAATTCAACTTAAGGACGGATACATATTCCAAGTAAGTACATACATATAAATGTATAATAAAGCACGTAGACATCTTTTGAGGAAACATAATAGTCTAACACAATGAGAGTAATTACAAATAAAGGAAACACATGAACATGTGAAAAGATGGCATATATGATGGAATAGACTATTGAAGCAAGTTGGCAAGATATGGGCAGATCGTGATCCATCTTATAAACATATGTACCATGTGTAATCTAGGATCACTTTGACTTATACAAGGGAAATACGTGCCAGGGCTACTTTGACAACAAAACAAATTTAAACCTTGCATGCTAACACATGGTAGAGCAAACACACACATTTAGTAACAAACTCATAGTAGAGTGCTTACTTTAATTCTTTAGGGAGTACAAACTACATTTATGGATCAGTCACTACCAAGAGCACTTAGAAAGCTTAATAGTGCTGGATTCATGCCAAAGAAATAGGAAATCAAATATCCTTACATACCTTGTTGCACAACAATGGATATCACAATGAGTTAACCATCTTCCTTTCAGATTATTTATTTACAATGGAGCAAATAATAAAAACTAAAATTAGTTTCTAAACAAGTTTGGGCTACTTGATCAGACAAAAATAGTAATTGACAGTATATTTATAATTGATTCCATTCGGAGTTCTTCCATCCATTTCCCCTAATTATTTTTATAAGGTCCTCCGAAACTCCTTAGGGTTCATCACGTCTAGAAAACAGTATTAAAGGAATGGCAGGAAGTAAGCTCATGCAACACTCAATTAAGTGGTGTATCACTACACTTTCAATGTTCCATCCTTAACCAATTTTCACGACTTCTCTTCATATCCAGCCAGACCCTCTTATTTTTATGATACACAAAAAATTCCCTAAGCCTCACAATGTGGAAATAACAATATGAAGTCATGACTTCCGATCAACATCCTGTGAATTCCAACTAACATTTAGACTCCAAACAAGTTCACAATCAAAATTTATGGGGACTCTACTCCATGTATGTCTGAACAAGAACCTCCTTCCCGAACATTCACTAAACTCACACCATAGAGAGGCAACACTGATGTACTGTGGTTTCACGGTACGTTAAGTGTTTTTTCCCTAAGATTGGTGTGTGTCTAAAGCTTTTTTGTGGTAATTTTAATATGGTTTTGTCTTTGTTTTGCAGCAAAGTAATCCAAGATTGAAATGCATAAGGCTGTGCAAATCAAGTGTAGAAATGACCCACGAAGCCATCAATGGCCCGTCGTCCCATCGACGGGCTGTAGGTGGTGACCGTTGATTGGAGGTTTAGGCATCTGAAAGAAACTCGGGGAATTCTGATTAATTGTGGGGCTACATAAGGATCGATGGTCCATTGACTGATCAACGGACCGTCCTGACAAATCGTCGATGTGATTCAAAGACTTTCCTAGTATTCGATATTGAAGAAAAGCTAAGTATGGAATGATGATAAGCATCTACAGACCGTAAGTACATCGACGGATTGTGTTGTTGTTCCGTCGATTCGATCAGAGAAGATACAAAGTGCAGGCTTTGAAAAGATGCTAAGTATGGACCGACGGAGGCAATCGACGGTCTGTCGTTTGACCGACAAACAGTCAGTGGGGGTCGTCGATTGAAGCTTCGTTTTGGAAAAACTTTCCTTATTTTGAATCCTTTTTAATTTAGGACTCTTTTTATTATAAGTGAAAATCCTCATTTTTGGGGTTTGATTCTTTTACTAATTTCATACTTTTGTTCTTGGAGATTTGTTTTTGCAATTAATTCAAATTTTTGGATTTTGTTTTCAAGATAATTCTATGATTTCAAGTTGAATTACTGGAATTTCTTTGAATTATCAAAGTAAGTTCATCATTTATTATTTATCAATTATGAATTGTGTTCTTCTAAGCATGGGTAACTAAATCCACAACTAGGGTTGTGGGAACCATGAGTGATTAACAAAATAAACCTAGCTAAATAACAATTCTTAAATAGGTTATTGCATGCATCGATAATTCTTTCGTCTAGAAGTCATTTTAATGAGTGCACGTATTAGAACTCGTCATATTGCCACTTGCTGGACCAAGGGGGTAGTCAATAGGAAAAGAATTATCGACATAGATTTAGTCGATACTTTTTAATAGGCTAGTTTCAATTGGTGCGAAGTAATAACTAGGCCAAACATCGAATATGATGCTTAATATGAAGTAAGGGTAAGAGTTAGTAACTTAGGCTCATGTAGCCGTACCAATGTACGAGGTGAAATTCTCTAAATGCTGGACCAAGGATTTAGAGATACATAGCTTATCACTTTGCATGCAAAACACTAGGGAAGAGTTGTTATCGCTAGGATTATGGTGTTATGAACATATGGGGAACACTTACACCCTAGTTTCTTTCACAACTTGGAAAACACCAATAATTTACTTTTGCTACTTGTTTAATTTCACAACATTGTACCACTTTTGTTTTACAAGATTCCCCCTTTAATTACTAGTTTTCAGAAAGGACTTGACTAAATAGAGGTAATCGTACATTAAAGTTAAGTCCAAATCATTTTCCTCGTGGAATCGACCCTAACCTAATAGTTGGGTTCTTTACTTGATACGACCGCTTATACTTATTCAGGGAAGGGTAATTTGAGCGTATGAAATTTTGGAGCCGCTGCTGGGGAAAGTGAATTTTAGATTAACTTTAAGAACAATTACTGAATTTTATTCAAGAATTTCCTAATTTTACTTTTTTTCTCTTGTTTTTGTTTGTCACAGGTCTAGCTCTAGTGTATGCCAAGTACACGGAGCCGAGGAGAACCAATCGTACCATTCGATCCTAAACTTAACGGACACTCCGCTGAATAAATGACTAATTGAATCCCGCAAATCAAGGTGATGGGATCAACCGTTAACTTCCTCCACTGGTTAACATTCATAACCAAGAGATTGTGGAGAACCTTGGCGATGGTGCTTTGAGGAGGAAACCTCCCGTTCCACACCCTCAAGAGGGTTCTACAGGGGAAACATCAACATCACTGACTCAGATGAGACTCTTGTCCTACCTCCTCTACCACAAGGTCATACATTCATGGTAACTAGTAGCTTGATGCATCACTGCCAGCGGTTTGTTTTTGGGGCTACCATCTAAGGATCCACATGCTCACATCGCCAAACTTATAGTGGAGGTAGTATGGCGCGAGTTAAAGATATATTGCAAAAGATGATGAGAAGGTTTGATGCAGTAATGAGCACGCCAAAGAGTTAAGAGGTGATTTGGCTAATCTTGGTAAAAAAGTGGATGCACATGAAATCTCAATCAAGCATCTTGAGTTGCAAGTGGCCCAATTGTCTACTACTATGAACTCACGTCAAGCAGGTACTCTTTCTAGCAATACTGTCCAAAAATCTGAAAAATGGTGGACATTGCATGGCAGTCACTACTCGAGGGGGTAAGCAAACCATAGATCCACCTATGTCCTTTGTGTGGAAGATGAGGTGAGAAAGGATGATGAGGTAGTGGAAGATAATGGTGAGTTGGTAGATAAAGCGGTGAAAGAAGCAGAGATACCCCAAAAGGTGATCCTCGTTCCTAGACCACCCCACCATTTCTGCAAAGATCGGTAAAGAAGACTGAGGATAGTAAATACCGACGTTCTATTACTTTGTTAAAAGATCTTTCCATCAATGTCCCTTTGATAGAAGCTCCAATTATGCCAAGTTTATGAAAGGTATGGTTACTAAGAAGAGATCGATAAGTTTTAAGGATGATGACCGCATGCAACATTATAGTGCTATTGCTACAAGGTCTCTTGTGCAAAAGAAAGAAGATCCGAGCGCTTTCACTTTTCCATGTACCATTGGATTGTTACACTTTGCTAAAGCACTATGTGATCTTAATGCAAGCATAAAACTCATGCCTTTCTTTATTTATAAGAAGTTGGGCTTGGGTGAGCCAAAGCCCACTGCGATGCGGTAACTGATGGTCGATCGAATGGTGAATAGGCCTATTGGGATACTCCATGACGTGTTAGTGAAGGTGGAGTCTTATATTTCCAACCGATTTTGTGATTCTTGACTGTGGGTGGATTTTGAGGTGCCTATTATTCTTGGGAAGTCATTCCTAGCTATCGGTCACGCCTTGGTTGACATAGAAAAAGGGCATATCAAGTTTAGGTTAAACAATGAAAAAGAAACTTTCAACATTTGTAGGTCCATGAAGCATAGTGGTAATCTCCAAACAGTATCTGCTATATCTTACAGGGTTGAGAGTCGTCTGAGGTACAAATTGAAGAGAGCCTTGGTGTTGAGTCACTAGCGGCAGTGATAATGAATTTTGAGAGTGATGGCATTAAAGAGTATGGGTCATTTGTTGCGGCACTTGATTGAGGTGACTTTTGGTTTAAACCAAAGAAATTGGAGTTAGATATGAAGCATCGCGAGTCGCCACCCGTGAAACCATCTATTGAAGAGGCCCCGAAATTAGAGATTAAGTATCTACCACCTCATCTAAGGTATGTATTCTTGGGAAGAGATGACACTTTGCCGGTAATTATTGCATCATATTTGAATGTGGAACAAGTAGAGTATCTGGTTGAAGTGTTAAATAGGTTCAAACGAGCCATTGGTTGGACTATTGCAGACATTATTGGGATCCCACTCGACATTTGTTCACACAAAATCCAGCTCATGCCGGATCACAAGCCAAGTATTTAGCACCAAAGATGCTTGAATCCATGCAAGAGGTAGTTAAGAATGAGATTATTAAGTGGTTGGATTTCGGAGTCATATATCCTATCGCAGATAGTAATTGGGTATGCCCTATTCAGTGTGTGCCCAAAAAGAGGGGAATGACAGTGGTCCCTAATGAGAAGAATGAGCTTGTTCCAATGAGGCCGGTGACCGGATGGAGAGTTTGTATGTATTACCGGAAGTTGAATGCATAGACTGAGAAGAACCATTTTCCTGTGCTCTTCATGGATCAGATGTTAGATAGGCTTGCACGAAAAGGGTGCTACTGTTTTTTGATGGTTATTGGGTTACAATCAAATATCAATTGCACCGGAGGGTCAAGAGAACCACCTTTACTTGCCTTTATGGCACATTCACATTCAAGAGGATGCCTTTTGGGTTGTGTAATGCACATGCTACTTTTCAGAGATGTATGATGTCGATATTCTCCGATACGGTGGAGGACACCATTGAGGTGTTTATGAATGATATTTCAGTTGTTGGCGACTCTTTTGATCGTTGTTTGAGGCCGAGGTTCTCAAAAGATGTAAAGATTGCAACCTTGTGCTAAATTGGGAAAAATGTCACTTCATTGGTAAAGAGGGTATTGTATCGGACCATCGCATCTCAGAGAAGGGGATAGAGGTTGATCGATCTAAAGTTGAGGTTATGGAGATACTCACCTTTACCCATCTCTGTAAAAGGTGTGAGAAGATTTCTTGGGCATGCGGGCTTCTAACGGAGGTTTATTAAGGATTTCTCAAAAATTACACATCCTTTGTGCAAGTTACTTAAGAAGGAATGTAAGTTCGATTTTGATGAATCCTGTCTGAAGGCATTTGGAGAGTTGAAGGAGAAGTTGAGGTCAGCTCCCATAATTATTTCCCTAGATTAGAGTAAGCCATTTAAGATGATGTGTGATGCTACTGGGGTTGTTCTTGGTGTGGTATTGGGACAAAGAAGGGATAAAATGCTTCACTCCATCTATTATGCCAGTAAGGCCCTAAATGAAGCACATAAAAACGACACTGTGACTGAACAAGAGCTCCTTGTGGTGGTATTTGCTTTCAAAAAATTTTGCTTCTATTTGCTTGGCACAAGAGTTATAGTGCATACTGACCACTCTAATTTGAGGTATTTAATGTCAAATAAGGATGCTAAACCAAGGTTGATTAGATGGGTTTTACTATATCAAGAGTTTGATTTTGAGGTGAAAAATAAAAAAGGGACGGAAAATCAAGTTGCCGATCACTTATCCAAATTAGAAGATGAAGCTATGTGAGAGTTGGGTGAAAAGTTTGAAATTGATGATACCTTCCCTGATGAGCATGTATTGGCCGCTTCTCATGACTTGAATCCATGGTTCACCGAGTTTGCGAATTATCTGGTTAGTGATATAGTCCCATCTGACTTGTCCTTCCATTAGAGGAAAAAGTTAATGCATGATGTGAAAAAGTTCTTTTGGGATGAGCCTTATTTATATCGGAGTTGTGCTGATGGGCTTATTCGCCGGTGTTTGCCGGAAGTTGAGATGCTAAGTGTTTTGGAGGCATGTCATTTCTCGCCTGTGGGTGCGCATCGTAGTGGTATCCGGCTGCACATAAGATTTTGCAGTGTGGGTACTATTGGCCAACCATCCACCAAGATGCTCATAAGTTTGCCAAGGCATGTGATAGGTGCCAAAGATATGGAGGCATTTCAAAGAGGCAAGAGCTCCCTTTAAATCCCATTCTAGTGATCGAGTTATTTGATGTATGTGGCATTGACTTTATGGTCTCATTTGTTAGTTCTCATGGGATGATATATGTTCTTGTGGCGGTGGATTATGTGTCAAGATAGGTGGAAGTTGTAGCACTTGCCAACAATGAAGGGAAGAGTGTCACTGTGTTCTTGCCAACACGGAGCGGTTGAGCTGGAGAACAAGGAGGGTGCAAGGTTCACGGTAAATGGGCAAAGAATCAAGATCTACCTAGGGCATGCGGAGAGTGACCATGAAGTGGTTGAGGCACATCAACTTGATAAAGTCTGAGTAATCAAGGATCTTGCGTTGTGCCGCGAAGTTAAACCAAGCGCTTCTTGGGAGGCAATGCAATCTGTATCCTCTAGCCAACAATACGTTTTTCTTTTTGTTGTAGGAATATTTGCATTCTTTTGTTTCGTTCTATTTTACTAAATTTCATGTGTTAATTTTTCGTAAAATTTTTTTAGTATGTTGGATAAAGAGTAGTCTAGGGTCTGTGTCTAAAAAGTATCCACAAAACACAAACAGAATGGCTTAATGGGTGCTGAATGTGCAGGGACCATGCCACAAGAATTTTGCAGAAATTGGTTTGGTGCATAGATCTACGGACCAACCGAAGAGCCGTTGTTTCATTGACGGACCGTCGATGGTCCCAGGTATATTTTAAAGTTTTGTCTCAGTTAGGCACAATAGACGGACCATCGACTCACTTATGGACCGTCGATGGTCCCAGGTATATTTTACAGTTTTGTCTAAGTTAGGGCACAATAGACGGACCATCGACTCACTTATGGACCATCGATGGGGTACCGTCAGTTCATAAAAACCAGTGATCCGACCCGACCCGGACGACTATATAAAAAAACACCCATTCAGTTACCCCCTCACCTTTTCAAATTCCTTTCCCAACCATTTCCCTCCCCTTATTCCCCTTTTTCTACATTAAAATCCCAAACTAGATTCACTTCATTCTCTTTCAAATCACTCAAACTCTCCCAAAATCCCAGAATCCCCAAAGCCCATATTCCCAAGTTTCTACTCAAAACTTCATAGTTTCTCCGGTCGGTGTTCGTCGGCGGCACATAGGTTGGTTGTTGCAAAATCACCCACTCATACACTCCACTACAACTTACAGGTATTTCATTCTACTTTGCTCAATGAATTCTTGTTCATTTGCTTATGGAAACAATTATATGGTATGTGGGTCTTGACTTAGGGACAAAAATTGCATGTTAAACTTGTTAAAATTGGGTTCTATGTCCCTTAGAATGATAGAAAGTGAATGGGTTGGGGGTGGAATCCGTTCAAACTCACTATTTTCCGACTTAGGGCTTCCTAGTTTTGTAGAATCCATGATTATAATTTGCAAAATCGAAGCCTAGGGATGACAAATTGGCCTTTTGGTTGTTATTTCATGTTTGGTGTACTGGTGTGTGCTTGAAATTGTCCATTTGTGGGGTAAAACCAACACCTGAAAAACCTATCTCTGACCAACGAAATGAGACCCAGTCTATGGACAGTCAATGGTTCCGTCGATGGCTAATCCTTAAATATGCTTAACTAAAGGACGATAGAAGTGGAGTACAGTCCATCGGTTCATCGACGGACCGTTCTTCACGTTCGTCATTTCTAACTAAAACCTTGATCTCTAAACAAATATGAATTATACTAAGTGTTAGACAACGGAAGTGGACTACGGTTTGTTAATTGATCGACAGGCCGTCTTCCTGCACATCCGTCATTTCTAACTGAGAGTTCTGTCGAACGTAGCTTCTAAATTCTTCTAAGTGTCCACCAACGGACACTATCGATGGACCGTCGATAATGCCCGTCTCCCAATTCTATAATCTTGAAATGAACTGTATCTTGTATATCCAAATTTTCTCTTGATTATGTTGCTTGTGTAGATTGATTATATGACTAACAACTTCCTTTTCAGGTACTTATGACCCCAAAACCAGACATCGTCTATCAAAGGGGGAGGTCCAAGTTTGTGGCACCATACCATAGGCTGATTGGACAGTCTGACAACGAGTGGGATCCTGAATACGTGCCCCTGGCACCTTGATCCCTACACCACCTGTTGGAGCCACTCTGGGCACCCCCAAGAAGGTGGAATCCCGGCGTAGTCACTGTCTCCAAGTGTGATGAGGAGCGCACACTGACCGGCACACTGTCTAGGTCTGCCTCGGGTTCTGAGGGAGTATCTCGCTCCGAAGAGGCTTCCTGTTCAGATTTGCCCCACTCTACAGGGTCGAATGAGGCTACAGCCTCCGGTTCCGGATCAAATGGAGCCACTCACCCAATCGGTCCTGCCCTCCATGCCTCTTCTAATGAGACCGGAGTTCGGAGTTTGCTCCGGTATCCCATCCTGAGGTCCTTACACCGATTGCTGATGAACCCAACCGGTGGTGCGTAGATAGACAATACTAGATATACAGGGATGCCAAGTTGCTGAACGATAAAGGGTTGATGACTCACACGTTGATAGTTGAGCGCCAGGTTCTTACAGGGAGCCTACACACAGTCCTTGCGGTGACGACGTGTTTAGCCGCCATCTGCTTGAGTGGGTGGCGAGGAGTGTGGGTTCCTACAGTGAGGATATTGTGCGAGAGTTATATGCCTTATATGTAGTGGCTCTTCGAGGTTCCTTACACAAGTGGGCAAACCCTGCCAAAACTCCCCACTCATAGATGTTTGCGTTCGAGGGTGCCGGGTGGATATTTCTTCTCCTGCCATCCGCCGATTCGTATATGGTGGGTTCACTAATGCTGATAGGGTTCCCCTCACCCCAGAGTTCGACTACAGGTGGGACGTTGTCAAGAGTTGCCACTTTCAGGGGAGCAAAGAACTTACAGCTTCCACAAAAAGGTGGATTGCACAACGGCTCTCCATTGACTTTGAGGGAGAAGACTGGGTGTTGGACCCCAGAGGCCTTATCAAGAAGGACAACCTCACTTTTGCAGCCAAATTCTTCTGGCTGTTAGTCCGCCAACCGTTATCCCTCACGGCTGCAGATAATATACTCACTTGGGATAAAACAGTCTTGGTTACAGCTCTGGTAGCCAGGTTGGAGATCGATGTTGCGAAGTTTTTGATATCCGTCATCCATGAGAGGGATTTTAAGTCCTCTACCACTTACCCGTTTGCTTTTATGTTTTTTCAGTTGTGCTGGGATGCTGGAGTCCCCATTTGGCACAAAGATGCCTCCGCACTCTTATCAGCACAGTGGATATCAGTCTCATCAGGGATGAGGCCAATGAGGCGGCACCACGGCGTGGGTTTAGAGTTGATGTGCAGCTGCTGGGTGAGAACTTGGCGGATACGGTAGAGCAAGCCCAAGGGGCTAACCATGTCACTTTAGAGCCTACCGATACCACCCCGGCTGAGTCTTCCCCTGGAACTAGTAGGGTGCCTAGTTCCTCCAGGTCTACCCCACCATCAGCAGCACTGGTCCCGCTTGCTAGAGGCCCAGATGGCCACCTTGCTGCATCATATCCAGCTTTGGATGCAGAAATCTATTGCCGAGGCTGAGGACCGAATTGAGAAGAAGGTGGCTCAGCAGACAGAGCGGAAGATTCGGGCAACCCATCATCGCCTAGATGCAATCGAGCTTCGGGTTCTAGACCGCCCAGCCCCCACCATTGATCTGACTAGTCTTCAGGAGGTTGTGGCGAGTATGCGGGCTAATATGGACAACATCGTTGATATGAGGGGACCTGAGCCTGAGTCTGCTCTAGTTGAGACAGTAGAGGACACTGTGCTTACTGCACTATTCACCACTCCCACTACACCACCGCCTGAGCCTCGTGAGTGTGTCAAGAGGCACCGTTCTAGTCGTACCAGTGAGTGTGAGGATGCTCGTTTGGAGGTTATGAGGAGAGCTTCGTTGCTTGATGAGGAGGCTCGTTAGAAGAGGGCTAGAGAGTTGTTGAGAGGAGCACCACTGAGGGTGCAGATACTGTTGTGGATACTACTGAGGGTGTCCCTACTAAGGATGCGGGTTCTGGGAAACCGGACTCGCCTGCTTGTTGATCTTCGGCGCTATGCGCCTCAGGTTTGCTTCACCTATTACCCTTTCTTTATTTTTTATTATCCATTGGGGACAATTGCATGTATTTTTATTGAGGGTGGGGTAAATGAAAAGTGAGTGCTAGTGTGAACTCTGAGTAGCCTAATTCACGATCCTCTCTTGGTGGTTTTCTTGCCTGTGTTTTTTTCCCCAAGAGTCTGATTACTTTATTATTGAACAGACATATGTCGTAACTTGTACAAAGTATTAAACCAAACAAAATGAAGCATGATGTCTAAACTTGAATGATATCCCGTTCTAAGAAAGTGCTTGCATGAATAGGTTTAATGAATGTTGAATGGTGGCTCTAGTCATGACATAGAGATGCACCCACTGCATGATCCTCACTCTAACACTCAACTAGGTAACCGATAATCTGATAGTGTAATGAGGTGTCAAGAGAGTGTGAGGAGATTTTACTGTTCCCCTGTAGGTACCTAGCTAAAACTTGCCCGGTTGGTCATGAAAAAAGGAATCTGTGTTAGACAATTAGGAAAGGATCATAGGCCCTTGTTCAAATTAGCAAACATCTATCCTAAAGTTAAGTGAGACGAATGAAGTTTTTATCCCTTTTTGATCCAAATAATAAACCTTTCTTTTCTTCACCAACTCAACTTCCCTGGGTATAATGTTTTGTCCCTTTTCCCTCCTTGGACATGTGCACCTCAACTTAGGCCAAAGGCGTAAGTTGAGGGTGGCTAATGTAGAAACTGACCTCGTCTTGGCCTTAACCCAACCTTGGGTAATGTGTACCTCGACTCATGAAAAATCTATAAGTTGAGGGTGGCTATTATGAGTGATGACCCGAAAAGTGGGTATGACAAAGAGTAATGTAGAAAAGAAAAGATACAATGAACAGGAGAAGTGACTCAGTCAAAATTGTCAGTTGAATATAAAAAAAAAGAAAAGAAAAACTCTTGAACAAAAAGAAATAAGAGTCACTTCCACAAAAGAGAAAGAAAAAAAAATAAGGCAAAGGTGACAAGAAAAGTACAACATAATAAATAATGAAAGAGGTAGGACGCTTAGCAGTAATGTCAAGGAGGGAAACAAGTCACTAAAATATACCCATATGTACCATACCTGACCCTGGGCCTATTTTACAAGCCAAGAAAGTCCTATTGTGATCCTAAGACTCTAATATGGTTATCTTAAGTAGTAAAAATAAGGGCAAGACTATGTCAACAAGTACCAACGAGGTGTGAATTTGTTTTGAGCGTGAGTGTTGAAAAATGATCCTTATACTCAAAGTTAAAATCAGTGTGTGAAAAAAGAGAATATCTTTTAAAGTGAGGGCACTAGTTGCAATATCGGAAAATTGTTACCTTGGCGAGAAGCAAAAAGAGTAGAGGTGTCAGTGAATAATGAGTCAGTGTCATGGTCTGATCTACAAGAGTAAGATAATCAAGCCTAAGAGAAGAAACATGCACTAAAGTAATGAAAAAGTTGGGATTGATAGACATATGATTGTGGAAGCTTAAAAAAGAGATACTTGTGTACAAAGTGTTGTGTTGAGTCATAGTGCGTCGCTTGAGGACAAACAACGAATTTAAGTTGAGGGTGTTGATGCACCATGGTTTCACGGTACTTTTAATGCTTTTTCCTTAAGATTGGTGTGTATCTATAGCCTTTTTGTAGTAATTTTAATATGTTTTGTCTTTGTTTTGCAGGAAAGTTGTCCAAGATTGAAATGCATAAGACTGTGGATATCAAGTGCAGAAGTGACCCACAAAGCCATGGATGGCCTATCGTCTCATCGACGGACCGTAGGTGGTGACCGTGGATTGAAGTTTCAGGCATCTGGAAGCAACTCGAGGAATTCTGACTAAGTGTGGCGCTAAAGAAGGATAGACGGTCCGTCTTGGGAAATCATCGATGTGATCAGAGTCTGTCCCAGCTCGCGATGTTTAAGAAAAGCTAAGTATGGAATGACGATAGGCATCTACGTACCATAAGTTCATCGACGGGCCGTGCTGTTGGTCCGTTGATTGGATCAGATAAGATGCAAAGTGCAGGGTTTGAAAACATGCAAAGTATAGGCCGACGGAGGCAGTTGACAATCCGTCGTTTGGCAGATGGACCGTCTGTGGGGGTCGTCGATTGAAGCCATGTTTTGGACAAACTTTTCTTATTTTGAATCCTTTTTAATTTAGGTCTCCTTTTATTATAAATAAGGTGAAAAACCTCGTTCTAGGGTTGGATTATTTTACTAATTTCATACTTTTGTTCTTGGAGATTTGTTTTTGCAATTAATTCAAATTTCTAGATTTGGTTTTCAAAATAATTGTGTGATTTCAAGTTGAATTTCTGTATTTTTTTCGAATTTGTCAAAGTAAGTTCATGATTTATTATTTATCAATTATGAATTGTGTTCTTCTAAGCATGGGTAACTAAATCAACAACTAGGGTTGTGGGATCCATGTGTGATTAACAAAACAAACCTATCTAAATAAAAATTCTTCAATAGGTTATCGCATGCATCGATAATTATTTCATCTAGAAGTCTTTTAAATGACTACATGCGTTAGAATTCGTCGTATTGCTACTTGCCGGACAAAGGGGGTAGTTAACAGGAAAATAATTATCGACATAGATTTAGTGGATACTATCTAATAGGCTAGTTTCGATTGGTGCAAAGCAATAACTAAGCCAAACATCGAATATGATGCTTAATATGAAGTAAAGGTAAGGGTTAGTAACTTAGACTAATTTAACCGGACCAAGGTACGGGGTGAAATTCTCTAAATGTCGGACCAAGGATTTAGAGATACATAACTTATCACTTTGCATGCAAAATATTGGGGAAGAGTTGTTATAGCCAGGATTATGGCATTATGAACATATGGGAAACACTTACACCCTAGTTTCTTTCACAACTTGATAAACACTAATATTTAATTTTGCTACTTGTTTAATTTCACAACATTGCAACACCTTTGCTTTACAAAACCCCTCCTTTATTGCTAGATTTCAGAAATGACTTGACTAAATAGAGGTAATCGTACATTAAAGTTAAGTCTAAATCATTTTCCTCATGGTATCGACCCCAACCTAATAGTTGGGTTCTTTACTTGATACGAACGCTTATAATTCCTTATGGAAGTGTAATTTGAGCATATCAAACACACAACAGTTCATTAACACATACAAACTTTTATAAATAATGTAAGAACAAGAGAGGGATGAAAATTTCCACAGCTTACCTTGCTAGACAGAAACCTCAATTGCCAAGACTTGGATTCATTAAGGTTTAGGTTTTCCTCTTCCCTTTACCTTGATGTTAATTCATATTATTCACTTGAATTCCTTAATATGGTGATGTTGTACCAGGTTGTACTTTAAAATCACATGTTTCCTTCAAATTCTAATGGTGAAGCTGTAGAACAGAACTCTTTGGAGCTCTTATGGCTTTCCTTGGGAGTAATTTTCTTGAAAATAAGGGATGAGGGAGAGGTGACCAGCTTGGGTGCTTTAGAGGTCCCTTTTGACGTTTTCCCTTAATAAATTGGAGAAATAATATGGTCCTTTACTTTTAAGAAAGAAGGTGAATTACCTCCTTAGTTTCCTACACATGTTTTTAAGTAGCTGCATCATCTACTTGCTCTTTTCACTTAAATTCAGTCTACTTTTTCTAAGTAGGTGCATCAGCTACTTGCTCTTTTTACTTAAATTCAGTCCACTTATTCCAAATAGTTGCATCACCTACTTGCTCCTTTACAATTCAGTCCACTAACAGGTGCATCACCTACTTGCTCCTTTTAACTTAAAATTCAGTCCACTAACTCTCAGTAGGTGCATCACCTACTTGCCCTTTTTCACTTAAAAAGTAGTCCACTAATTCTAAGTAGGTGCATCACCTACTTGTCACCTACTAGCATAGTTAAGTCAAGCAAGCACCTCAATTATTTTACACCATTTTCCCCATCTTAAATTCTTTACAAGACCGTAGTACTAAATACACACTTGACCACTTTGACTTTTGTATCCCGAAATTGAATTGTTTTTCTTAGTTCAATTATTCGAATATGTGTTGGAAGGCACGGGGTATTACAACTTCAAACATATTCTATTGTCACTAGTCGCATAGGAAATCGAGTCCATAACCATACGATAAGGAAATTTTTAAGCGACATATACATAGAACTAGTTCACGTAGAATATGGGTTGTTACATTATCCCCTCATTATGATCATTCGTCCTTGAATGATGGGTGATGCTAATAGTTTGGTTAACCTAGGAATTTCTTTTGGAGATTTGCGAGTGTTCCCATCATAAATAGGACTATGCAAAATCCATAGACTGATCTAAAACACGTATAGACAATTCTAGAATGAAGTCTCAATAGATATGATTCGTAAAATAATAAAATGAAAAATTAAATCCCTTTCATGATCATATTATCCACTGATGATATACAAACAGAACTCATACAAATAAGGAATTTAATACCCTATTAAACTCAAGACATGGAAATGACATATCAAATGAACAAATGCTAGTAGGACTTATGATCATATAAGAGGACCATATGATCTCAAATCCATATGTTTATGTTTTGAATGAGAAGGGTACTTAGGATGTCTACCATCTTCTATTGCCAAGTATATTATGTCATATTCTATTCCTTCCCTAATACTTCAATGGAGGTTACACATTTTGAGCTTAGCTTCCAGGCCTTACCAATCCAGAATAACTATAGTATCTCCCAATTTTTGGTATATGGAACGGACACATAAAATCATAGGCCTAACCTATTGGGGCATTACTTTCCCTTCTCTTTTATCTTAGACGCTTTTTAGAGGAAATTTTTCCTAAATTTTTTTCAGAACTCAAATCAATCACAAAGGGGCATATATATGGATGAATAAGTCACGTTGGACATGACACATAGGCTGACTAGCGCAAAAGGGAGTGTACAAGGTATGAGGGAATGAACTCTAGGGAATGTAGGAATAGACTAAATGATCACATGATACATGAGTACATAAGCTAAGACATGTAGACTTAATTGCATGTAAACATATAAGAAAATGAACTATGGAACACAAATTACATTGAGCAAGTGCGTTGTATTGAATAGATTGGTGTACTAACATGGAAATGGTACACATATCAAATATGAGCAAGTGAAGCACATGATACATGGCCAGAAAAGCTATAAGGCCTGTAATGCTTAAGCAAGTAGGCTACCAGACATGTAAAATATATAAAAATGGTTTATGATGCATATGACATGTCAACATGTGGTATGTGATTAATATAACCCACGAGCACTAATTTTGCCCATATCATATGATCAATTAGCCTGCAGTACCCACACAATATGGACAAGTGACATGTGGAAAGTAACCAGTGCAATAAATAACATGTGGGAAAGGTCCTACGAAACATATGACAATAAACAAGGGTGATCCAAAGCGGATAACACTACATGTAAGAATTCTATGCCATTAGGTAACATGTGATTCCCCATATACTCTCTTCAATCTCCTTGGAATTCTTATAGATGTTATGCTATTGGGGATTTACATACCCAGTTAAGATAGAAAAAGTAAATCCTCAATAGTTCATTTTTGGAGTAGAAGTCTAAGGTCAACTTTGCCTTCACTACTAGCTTGTGTTATATGACGCTCAATGCCTGGTGCCCTTTGAGGGTCGAAATATAAAATAATTAGTAAATATTGAACGCACCATAAAAATGAACACTAATAACATATAAATGTCAGGTACCTATAAAGTTATATCATGATTCATAAAATCATAGAGTTCTCCCTTTGGTCTTAACTACATAGAGGTCTGGCCATACCAATAGATTTTGCAAAAAAAATAAGTTATGGTGCTTCGACTCTTTTCTCATGTAATATAGAAAGTAATAACAACTAGCATATGATCAATTTTTCCTCTCCCTTAACTAGACTATGATTGATGAATTACTGCATGCATATATTAAATGAATCTTGTAATAGCTCTATTCAATTTGATGGAAGTCTATGCATGTGTATGATGCTCTACTTCTCCTTGGTACTAATGATGTGGATGAACTAGGCCCATGTATCTTCTATCTAGGTAACCATTCTATTCACCTTTTTTTTCTTGTTGTTATCAAGACTTCAATCAATAATAAACTTACTTGTTTGTCTAACAAAGATTCATAAAGTTGTTCCCAGGTGCACCATTATAACTCGTTAGAGTTGAAAAAAAATTATAACATTTTCTTGCCTCATACACTTAGCAATCACTATTTCATAACCACCTATCTCACTCCTCTATAGCTTCATTATATCACTCCTACTCCTACATTTAGGGAATTTGACATATCCCATCTCTCAACTTCATTCTCACATGCTTCCTATCTAACAAGTACTTTTTGATCAAAACTAGTAGCTTCATGCACTCTGATCCCACTATGTATAACCTTACTAATTACAACTTAGGTCTAACCAATCAATTTTTCCTTTTGTTAACCTTACCCTTTAGTCACATCCCGATTCTCTGTAGCCAAAACATAGATCATAATAGGAACTGCCATACATATATCATTTTCAGCAATTGACACACTTATCATAAGTTTTATAACCATGAAAATAATATAAATGTTATTATTAGTTATTCGAGGTTGTTGGCACATACCATAATAATGCCAAACATTAACATACTCGGGAGGACATACGGTGATAATTTGAGCCTTGCCAACCAATTAGGGGTATCTCTTGTAACACTATTGCACTGATACACCCACTTATAAAATTGAGAAATTTGTTTAACTACATCAATTTTGAGAACATGTGTAACATTGAGAATTTGATGTATATAAAAGACTAAAAACAAGTGTCCTCTATAGGAATAGATCCTGTAAGTATGGAGGAAATATAGAACTCAAGAGCTGGTTACATCCTCCTAAGAAGATGTGTCTGTAAATGCTTACAACAAATATATCTAACTACGTAACAAATCATTTTTGAACCAAAATATGATGCAAATGGTACTAATACAACTTTAGATGCAAATAACATAAAAGCCTTTACAAATGAGATGGTCGAATAAAATGAGCTCAATCTAGTCAAATTTTTGGTAACTTGAGGTCCTTTCTGTATCTCAGATGTTGACACTTTAACAACCGTTAACCTTAACCATAGTTAATATGAATAGCATGATCCGGTAGAACTGGAAATTGTCTTCTTAACTTCGCTCTATTGCACGATCAGGATTATGAAGGAAGGTAACTTCCTAAATGTCCAAGCAACCCCATAATTATAAATATGGCGCACAACACATTCATAACTAAGGCTCTACTAGACACGGCTTTGTAAACTCCCTAGGACGAACTGCTCTGATACCACTTCTGTCACACCCCAACCCTAGGTGAGGCGAACAAGTACCCTATGAATACATGCTTTACAAGTAACCTATGATGAGAAAGTAAACTATTATGCAGATTATTGATGAAAAGATTTATATACAACACATGTTGATTAGCTGAACTAATACATGTGACAAGTGAAACTATGAATACAAATGATAGCTTTACAATGTCTGCAAATCCTCTATTGGAATCCATACTGTGAAAATACGCATAGTAAAAACTCGGAAAAGCCCCAAATCAATCGGAACTCACTAACAACAACTGAGTGTCATGTGCTTATATTGGGGAGATCTACTTTTCAATACTTGTACCTACAACATGAAATATAGCGCCCTAATAACAAGACGTCAGTACAAAAGAATGTACTGAATATGTAAGGCATAATACAACAATATGTAACATGAGAGCTCAAGTCAAACCAAGTACCTATAGATAAGGATTAGAGATCACCTTTGCTTATACTTGTGGAATTGTGTATGTTACATTATTTTTTTAACTTTTCTGTGCCTTATAATTTTGTAATCCATATGATAGAAATGACCAGCTGATCAGTGGTAGGAGAGGATGACCCATGCTAGGCATTTTAACCCCTGGGATGCTATCCTCATAATTCCTCAAATTGGGATCGGCCCATGCTAGGCTTTCGCCCCTGAGGTGCCACCTTTCCATACCAATTGGGATCGGCCCATGCTAGGCTTTCGCCTCTGAGCTTCCACCCATCTATACCAATTGGGATCGACCCATGCTAGGCTTTGCCCTTGGGCTGCCACTCATAAATATACAAATTTCTTCACTTAGATTTTTTTAATCTTCGAGATTGTTGCTTTGATGTTCATAACTATTTTGAGACTGTATACATTGGATAATCATAACTCTCTTGAGATTGTTCTTTTGTTGATAATAACTCATTTGGGATTTGATGTTTTGATGTTCATAATCATTATTGAGATTTGGAACTATGAACCAGTAGTAGAAGACATACGAAATATGGACTAATAATTTAACAATGACGTGGGAAGAAAATGTGACACTAACATAATACTTCATCTATGACTCAATATGAATTTTTGACATCTCAAATTGAAGCACATACAAAGTGAAGACATATAACTTTCAGCCAAGAGATTTGAACTCTATATGATAGCCAAATACTCACCACTAATATCAAAAACAAGGTATACATTAATGTGAAACCAAGCATGAATTGAACAAATTCAATTTAAATATATATTTCAAGTAATTACATATATATAAATGTACAATAGAGCACGTAGACATCTTGACAGGAAACATAATAGTCTAACACAATGGAAGTAATAACCAATAAAGGGAACACATGAACATGTGAAAGGTGGCATATATGATGGAATAGACTATTGAAGCAAGTTGGCAAGATATGGGCAGATCGTGTATCCATCCTATAAACATATGTACCATATGTAATCTAGGATTACTTTGGCTTAAACAAGGGAAATACCTTCCAGGGGTACTTTGACAACGAAACAAGTTTAAACCTTGCATGCTAACACTTGGTAGAGCAAGCACACACATTTAGTAATAAACTCATAGTAGAGTGCTCACTTTAATTCTCTAGGGAGTACAAACTGCATTTATGAATCAGTCACTACCAAGAGCACTTAGAAAGCTTACAAGTGTGGGATTCATGCCAAAGAAATAGGAAATCGAATAGCCTTACATACCTTGCTGCACAACAATGGATATTAAAATGAGTTAACCATCTTCCTTTCTATTTATTTATTTACAATGGAGTAAATAATAAAAACTAATGTTAGTTTCTAAACAAGTTTGGGCTACTTGATAAGACCACAACAGTAATTGACAGTTTATCTATAATTGATTCAATCCAGAGTTCTTTCATCCATTTTCCCCTAATTATTTTTCAAAGGTCCTCCGAAACCCCTCAGGCTTCATCACGTCTAAAAAATAGTATTAAAGGAATGGAAGGAAGTAAGCTCATGCAACACTCAACTAATTGGTGTATCACTACACTTTCAATGTTCTATCCTCTAACCAGTTTTCATGACTTCTCCACATATCCAGCCAAACCCTCTTATTATAATGATATACAAAACAGTCCCTAATCCTCAAAATATGGAAATAGCAATATGAACTCATGACTTCCGATCAACATCCTGTGAAATCCAACTAACATTTAGATTCTCCGAACAAGCTCACAATTAAAGTTTAAGGTTACTCCACTCCATGTATGTCCCAGCAAGCACCTCCTTCCTGAACATTCACTAAGCTCACACCATACAAAGGTAACACTCAACAGTTCATTAACACATAAAAACTTTTACAAATAATGTAAGAGCAAGAGAGTGATGAAACTTTCCACAGCTTACCTTGCTAGACCTAAACCTCAATTGCCAAGACATGGATTTTTTAAGGTTTAGGTTGTCCTCTTCCCCTTACCTTGATGTTAATTCATATTATTCACTTGAATTCCTTATGATGGAGATGTTCTATTAACTTGTACATTAAAAACACTTGTTTCCTTCATATTCTAATGGTGAAGCTATAGAACAGAATTCTTTGGAGATTTTATGGCTTTCCTGAAAATAAGTGATGAGGGAGAGGTGATCAACTTGAGTGCTTTAGATGTCCCTTTTGGAAGTTTTCACTTAATAAATTGGAGAAATAATATGGTCCTTTACTTTTAATCAAGAAGGTGCATCACCTCCTTAGTTTCCTACACATGTTTTTAAGCAGCTGCATCAGCTACTTGCTCTTTTCACTTAAATTCAGTCCACTTATTCTAAGTAGGTGCATCAACTACTTGCTCTTTTCACTTAAATTCAGTCCACTTATTCTAAGTAGGTGCATCACCTACCTGCTCCTTTATAATTTAGTCGACTAATGCAAAGTAGGTGCATCACCTACTTTCTCCTTTTCACTTAAAATTCAGTCCATTAACTCTAAGTAGGTTTATCACCTACTTGCCCTTTTTCACTTAAAATGCAGTCCACTAATTCTAAGTAGTTGGATCACGTACTTGTCACCTACTAGCATAGTTTAGTCAAGCAAGCACCTCAATTATTTTACATCATTTTCCCCATCTTAAATTCTTTACAAGACTGTAGCACTAAATACACACTTGACCACTTTGACTTTTATATCGAATACCACCTTTTGCCATCTCGAGTTTGAATTGTTTTTTTAGTTCAATTATTCGAATATGTGTTGTAAGGCGCGGGGCATTAAAACTTCAAACATATTCTATTATCACCAGTTGCATAGGAAATCGAGTCCATAATTATACCACAAGGAAATTTTCAAGCGACATATACATAGAACTAGTTCACCTAGAATATGGGGTGTTACAATTTCCTTGGCTTTAGCGCTAAGGATTTTAGATTTAGGGTTTTTGGATGTTTGGGGTTTTAAGGGTATTTTAGGTTTAGTGCTTTTAAAGGTGTTATTAGGGTTTAGGATTTTTTAGTTTTAAGGTTTATTGGTGTTTCATAAGTCTTAGGGTTTCGGGATTTGCCTAGGGTTTAGGGTTTATGATTTAAGGTTTCTTAGGGGTTTCAGATTTCTTAGGTTAGGATTTTAAAGGTTTTTAAGGTGTTGATCTAATATTCTTATGATATGCCAACTCAAGGTTAGCTTAGGGTCACTTGTGATCTTAGGTCCTCTGTTACGTTAAGGGGGTAACCTTTGGGTGTGGAAAAAATATGTTTGAATAAAAACCTTTAATTGACTTGAGATGATAGAGACATGCTCAAGCTAACTATAACAAAACTAAAACTAAAATGAATGGTTGAATATAAAACATGTCAATCATCCTCAAAGAACGAGAACGCACCGCTAATATTGCTTAATACGGATCAAGAAGCGATCTCTGCGTAATTTAAATGCCGAGGACCTGAATTGAACAAATATATATAATTGAATAGACCATATTTGGTTAAGGGTTTTTAGGTTAGGGTTTAGATATTAAGTTTTTATAGTTTTAGTTCAAGGTTTTTTAGTTTTAGGGTTTTTAGTTTTCATTTTACTTAGAATTTAGGGTTTATTAGGGTTTGGGGTTTATCCCTAAGGTTTAGTGTTTAGGTATTTTATGATTGGAGTTTATCATTTAAGGTCTTCTAGTGTTTTTTGGGTCTTTTAGGTTGTAAGGTGTACGGTTTAGGTTTAGGATTTTTCTAGGGTTTAGGGTTTAGGTTTGTTATGTTTAAGATTTTAGAGGGTTTTAGGTTTATAGTGTTACACCCCATATTGTACAAAATACTAGTTCAATTTATATGACACTTCTAAATTGCCTTGTGGTGTAGTTATGCACTCGGTTTCCTTAACGACTAGTGATAATAGAATTGGTTTGAAGTGAACTACCCTTAAATTTTGATGCGACCCTATTAATTTGAGTCGATGGATGTATTTAAACTTGACATCATATGGTGGTAATTTGAATCTAAAGTTTAAATTGACATAGTATGTATAAGTTTTAAGTTAAGTTAAAGGTATTAAGGTCTACAAATGGAATAAAATATTGAGGTGCTAGCTTGACTAACTAATATAGTAGGTGACAGGTAAGTGCATCACCTACTTTAACTATTGACCAGTCCTAACGACCAAGTAGGTGTATCACCTACTAAGAATCTTTTGACCATGTTATTGGCCAAGTACACTACCACCTACTTGCATTAATATGGCTCAAGTTGATTAGAAGAATAAGGGGAAAATGGAAATCCAAGGCCCAATTTTCCAAGCCCACAAGAAATAATTTGAATGGAAAAGTAGGTGCACCTACTAAAATGTGTGGCGTAAATTGAAGACACATGTTGGCTGCAAATGCAAGAAAGGTGGGAAAAGGCTCAATGTTCTTAAGTCCAAAAGGCCCGAGTAGGTGGGTCACCTACTTGATGAATTATAGCCAAAAATGAGTCAGAAATTTGGACAAAGCAGGTCCATTTTAAAAGGGACTGATATCAGATTTTCCAACAATTTTTACTTTGACAAAAAAATGTGATTTCTAGAGCTTCCTCTCTTCTCTCTCTTAGATTCATACAAAAACTATTAAATACCATTAGGGTTCTTGAATATTAGGGAGTTGAAGCTATTGGAAGATATAATTTAAGACAAGTTAAGGATGACAACCTTTACCTTGAAGAATCAAGTCTTAGCAAGTAGTAATTCTGTACACCAAGGTACGTTACTCCAATTTTCTCCCTCTTGTGCTTGAGTTAATTAGGACACTTGGTAGTTGGAAATTGTTTCCTTTACATGTTATATTGGGGAGGATGTTCTGGTGATTAGTGCATGCTTACTGCTCGGTTACTATTTTGATGAGATCAAGTAGCTCAAATTTATTGTTAGCTACTAATATTAGTCTTACAACTTATTTTACTGTACATTAGTGTTCTGAAGAAAAGGAGCTTAAGTCATACACTTTGATTGTATAGCGAGGAATGTAAGTTTATTGATTTCCTATTTATTTAGCATGAATTTGAACACTTGCATTACAAAAAGTAAGCTTTATGAGTGCCCTTTGTAGTGGCTGATCCATAGTTGCACTTCCTACTCCCTAAAGCATTAAAGTGAGCACTCTTATATGTGTTTTTGTTACTAAACGTACATGCTTACTCTACCAAGTATTAGCATGCAACGTTTAAACTTTTTTCATCGTCAAAGTACCTTTGGCAAATATTTATCTTATATAAATCAAAATGATCCTAGATTACACATGGTACATATGTTTATATGTTTGTCATACAATCTTCCCATATCATCCTAACTTACTTCAGTTATCTATATATATGTCATCTTGTGACCTGTTCATATATTCCCTGTATTGCTTCTTAATCCCATTGTGTTACACTATAATATTACCTCACAAGATCCCTACTTGCTCTATTGTACATATTATATGTACTTTCTTAGAATATGTATCCATCCTTAAGTTGAATCTGCCCACCTTCTCGTTGGGTTTCACTTTCATGTATACTTTGTATTTGATATTAGTTAGTGAGTTTTTCAACTACCATATATAGTTCAAATCTCTAGGCTGAATATTAAATGTCTTCATTTCATATGTGCTTCAATTTGAGATGTCAAAATTCTTAGTGAGTCATATGAGCCCCTAAGTATTACACGTTCATATCACATTTGCTTATTATGTCATTATTATTGTTGTTAGTCCATATTCATATGTCTTCTAATACTGGTCCATAGTTCCAAATCTCAACAATGATGATGACCACAAAATAACAATATCGAAAGAGTTATTATAAAAAAAGAACAATTTCAAAAGAGTTATGAACATCAAAACAACAATCTCGAAGATTAAAGAATCTAAGTGAAGTAATCTGTATAATTATGGGTGGCAGCCAAGGGGAAAATGCCTAGCATGTGTCAATCTCAATTGGCATAGTAGGGTGGCAAATCAGGGTTGAAAGCCTAGCATGGGCCGATCCCAATTGGTACGAAAAGGTGGCAGCTCAAGGGGAAAACCCTAGTACGGGCCAATCGCAATTTGTCGAATTATGAAGATAACACCCCACGGGTTAAAATACCAATGAAGGGTCATCCTCTTCACTGATCACCTAGTCATTTGTATCATATGTCTTATTAGTGTTATAATGCATAGAAAAGTATAGAAAAGAATGTAATATACGCGATTCTACAAGTATAAGCGAAAATGGTCTCCAATCCTTATATATTGATATTTGGTTTCACTTGAGCTCTCATTTTACATACGGTTGTATTATGTCTTACATATTCAATACATTTTTTTGCACTAACATCCCTTATTGGGGACGCTGCATTTCATGCTGAAGGAACATGTACTTAACTAATAGATCTCCCCAATAGAAGTACATGATACTCAGCGGTTGTTGGTGAGCTCCAGGTTGATCGGGCTTTGCCGAGTTTTTACTATGCATAATTTCATAGTGGTACCATCATGGATTCTAGTCGAGTCTTTGTACAAATTGTAAAGCTATCATCTGTACAACACCGCGTAGCCAAAATAGACCAAAAATCAGTTTTTTCAAAAAAATCTGCAGGTGCAACCAACGGTGGCATCGACGGTCCATCGGACAGACAACGATCCATCTTGCAAAATCGTCGATGGGATCAGAAACTTCCAAAAATTCAGCCAGGAAAAAAATGGCTTAGTCTTGATCGACGGATGGACCGACGGTCCGTAATCCATGACCGTCCATCGAGACCCCCATTCACCCACTCTTTGACAAGAGCTACGGATGACCAGCAAGGTCCATAGGTGGACATACGGTCCGTAGGTGGAAATTTTGCAAGCAGTTAAGGGGAAATGCAGTTGGGTCAACTTCAAATGGTCATAACTCTTAGCACAAAATGAATAATATGGGATACCAACAAACAGATAGATAATTGAATTATCTTTCAATATCCACCGACCTTGCTAAAATCAGACCTCCGAGTAAAAGGTTATGCCCATTTTAGTAAAGGCCTGTCAAACAGGCCCTGACGATGAACCCAACGACGGAGCATCGGGAAGACGACGGACCGTCAGCTCTGGCCGTCATTTGGCCAAACAACAACTTCTCTAGGGGTCTTTTTGACCTTTCCCACTCCGTTTAAACCCTAAGTTACGTCATTTTGACCCTAAATCATCAGATTTTAGTCAGTTTAAGCCTAGAAACATGATAAATATATATCAAAGTCAAATCATTAAATAAAATCTAAGAAAACTAGAAGCAAGAAAGGAGAAAAAGCTCAAGAACCCCAGTTCAAGAACGCCACAAGTTCCAGCAGTTCTAGCCCCAAAACTTAAGTATTTCTCCGTGGGTTTCACCACCAGGTATTTTGATTTCACTAGTGGGTTCCTTTCACCCATTGGGTCCCTATTAAATATATGTTCCAAATCATATTATCATGTTATTATTCAATTTATTGCATCAATAGCTTTGTATTTCTTTAGTTCTTGAATTACACATGATAGGTCAGATATTTTTGACACTTCAGATATTCATGCCTCAGTTATAAATGCATAATTACCAGATTAATTGTTGCATTCTCAGTTTGCATGTTTAGTTTCGAGCTATCCAGCATTTACAGAAACTCAGAAATAATCAGTAAATTTTCTGAATTCATGGGAGTAGCATAAAACCGAGTTAGACTAGGGATCAACGTACCCAAATAGTCCCAGACTACTAGCCAAGTAGGTTGTAAGTCCCCTCTGTGGGTAATCAGCTTAGTGATCACGCCATCATGCCTTTATGCTTCTTGCAGTGTATATTGGGTCATCTCGAAGGGGCGTATACATCGGACTCCACATTTAGCTCATGTTGTTTTAGTATCATTTATTAGTAGCCCCCACAGATTATTCACATTCTCTGCATTGACCATTTATCAGTATATGTAGTTTCAGCATGTCATAAATTGGTCATTGCATCCAGTTAGCTCAGAATTCAGTTTATCATGTCAGATTATTATACTTGCTATTTTGCTTGTTCACTTATGTTTTATTTCAGCTATACTCTATCCTACATGCTCGGTACCTTTCAAGTACTGATGCATACGTGTGCTACATCTTCTCGTGATGTAGGTTCAGGTTCTCAGCATCCAGATCACGCATAGATCAATTTCCCGATCTCATGTTCAGTACATTCCGTGGTGAGTCCTCATTCTTCGAGGACAACAGTCATGAGTTTCATTTCAGTCTGTAGTCTTTTAGTTTCAGTTTTTGCTAGATTTAGCTGGGGCTTGTCCCAGTATTTCTAGTCAAGTTAGAGGCTATTTTCAGACAGTTACATTCAACTTAGTATTGAGTTAATATTTCCCGATCTCATGTTCAGTACATTCCATGGTGATTCCTCATTCTTCGAGGACAACAGTCATGAGTTTCATTTCAGTCTGTAGTCATTTAGTTTCAGTTTTTGCTAGATTTAGCTGGGGCTTGTCCCAGTATTTCTAGTCAAGTTTAGAGGCTATTTTCAGACAGTTAGATTCAGCTTAGTATTGAGTTAATAATTCTTTCGTATTAAACTCATTGTTTTCAAAAATCTCAGCTATAGAATATGGGTAAACCCCATCTTTTCATATTAAATTATGATTTAGCTTCCGCATTAGTTTATTATCTTTAATATGATCATGATCATGTAAGCAGGGTTAGCTTGCGATCATTTGTGGTCCTAGGTTCTGTGTCCGCGTCTCAGGGGTAGCCGGGGCGTGACTATCTGTATTCATAGTTTCACCTGTCACATGTATTAGTTCATTCGGTCAACTTGTGTTGTATATAAAGGTCTCATAAAGAAAATTGCCTACATAGTAGTTTACTTTCTCATCATTGATCACTTGTAAAGCATGTGTTTATATGGTACTTGTCCGTCTAACCTAGGGTTGGGGTGTGACAAAAGTAGTATTAGAGCAGTTCGTCCTAGGGAGTCTACAAAGTCGTGTCTAGTAGAGCCTTACTTATGAATGTGTTGTGAGCCACATTTATATTTAGGGGGTTGCTTGGACATTTAGGAAATGTTTCCTTCCTTCATATTCTAGATCGCGCAATAGAGCGACGTTAAACCATCAATTTCCATTTGCACCAGATCATGCTATTGATATTATGCGTACGATGGTTTAGGTTAACGGTAGAAAAAATGTCAATATGGAACCTACAGAAAATGATTTGATGTTATCAGAATTTAAACTAGATAAACCTCATTTTATTTGTCTGTTCCACTCCACAAGGTATGTAAAGACTTTCATGTTGTATGCCTCCAAGTTACATTTTTACCATATGCTTAAAAATGATGGGTTACCTAATTACATTCCTAAGCAAATATTCTTGGGAGGATGTGTCCAACTATTGAGTTCTATATTTCCTCCATATTAATAGGATCTATTCCTGTAGAGGACACTTGTTCTTAATCTGGATATACATAGAATGTTTAACTTGCACATGTTCTCGAAATTGATGTTGTGAACCAGTTCTTTTTATTGGAAGAAGGCAGTGGCACAATCTGATAGGTAGATGTAGCAGTGCAATAGTGTTACTAGATATACCCCTAATTGGTTGACAATACCCAAATTTTCACCATATATCATCCCGGGTATGTTAATATTTGGCTTTTATATGGTATGTGCCAACAACTCCAAATAAGTACATATAACATTTATATTCTTTTATGGTTATGAAACTTAGGGATAAGCATGCTACAAATGATATATGTATGGTAGTTCCTATTATGATCTACATTTTGGCTATTGAGGATTAGTATGTGACTAAAGGGTAAGGTTAACAAAACGAAAGACCTAATTTGTGATTAGTCAGGTTGTACATAGTGAGATCTAGTACATGAAGCTACTAATTTTGATTAAAAGGTACTTGTTAGATAGGAAGCATGTGATAATGAAGCTGGAATTACACGGGACGAATATGTACGTAGAGCTACTCATTAGAAACAGAGGGATATGTCAAATTCCCTAAACATAGGAGTATGGGTGATATGAGGATGCTATAGAGGAGTGAGATAGGTGATTATGAAAGAGAGGTTTCTAAATGTGTGAGGCAATAAAAAGGTATCAACACTTAAATCCTAACAAGTTGTAATTGCGCACTCGGGAACAACTTTGTGAACCTTTGTTAGACAGAGAGGTCATTTTAGTATTTATCAATTATTGATATTTCGTCCTGATAACAATAAGAAAAAAGAGGGGAATAGAAAGGCTACCTAGATAAAAGATACAGGGAGCTAGTTCATCTACATTATTAGTACAAAAAAAGTAGAGTATTATTCATACGTATAGATTTACATCAAATTGAATAGAGCTACTATAGGGTTCATTTAATGTATACCTGCTGTAATTCATCAGTTATAGTCCATTTAAGGGAGAGGAATAGTTGATGATATGATAGTTGTTGTTATATGCTATCTTGCATGAGAAAAGAGTCAGAGAACCCTCACTCATTACAAAAAAAAGAGGGGATCTTCTAGTATGACCAGACCTATTTAAGCCTGAATCTTCTAACTCGAAGACGTTATGAACTTCATATGTACTTGACATTTACACGTTATTAGAGTTCATGTTTTATGGTGCATTCAAGCTTCACTATTTGTTTTCTATTTTGACCTTCAAAGGGCACGAGTCATTGAGAGTTATATAACACAACCTAGTAATGAAGACAAAGTTATCCTCAGCCTCGTACTCTAAAAGATGAACTATTAAGGATTTTCTCTTTCTATCTTGACTGTAGTATTTATATTAACCTAGACGGAAGCCAAGTCCCAATAGCAGAACCACCTATAAGTATTCTTAGGAGATTGAAGAGAGTAGATGGGCAAATAAGTTGTATTTGTTTTTAGGTGAGTAAGGAATATGAGCATAACTAACCCCCTTGTGACTTAACAATTAAGATAGTGTGTTTTCCCTTATTATGGTAAAGTGGTTGTATAGGATATCTCGTAGTTTCCAAAGATGGTTTGATATATAAATATACATGATGCATGTTCTATAACTTATCTATTTGTATGTCATTTTCCCATTGTGGATTACCTTTTCACAGGTTACCTAATGTCATAGAGTGCTTACATGTAAATGTTATACACTTCAGAGAGCCTTTGTTTATTGTTATATGTTTTCATAGGACCTTTTCCTTACATGTTATTTATTGCATTGGTTACTTTCCACATCTTACTTGTCCATATTGTGTGGGTATTGCATGTTAATTGATCATATGCTATGAGAAAAGTTGCTCATGGGTTATATGACTGACATATCACTTGTTACATGTCATAAGATCATAAACCATTTCTATGTATATTACATGCCTCGTAGCCTACTTGCTTAAACATTGCATGCCTTATAGCTTTTATAGTCATGTGTCATGTTTTCACTTGCTCATATTTCATAAGTGTACTTATTGACATGTTAGTCCACCAATCCATGTGTATAATGCACTTGATCAATGTGACTTGTGTTTCGTAGTTCATATTTCATACTGTCTACTTGCTTACGTATTATATATTTTTAGCATTAGTACTCATGCATCATGTGCTCATCTAGTCCATTTCCTACATTTCTTATAGTTTATTCGCACACACACTACCCTATGAACCATATCCGTGTGTACACCATATATTTCTATCGCTTAATGCCCGTATATTATGCACTCTCTTTTGTGCTAATCTGCATATGTGTCATATCCAATGTGACTTATTTATTTGTACACTGTGACCCTTTATGATTATTGACTTAAGTTTAGGATATTTTGGGAAAACATTTTCCTGTATCATTATGTAGTGAAGATTTTGACCAGAAAAGGTTGCACATATTTGTAAATTTTATCACAATGATAGACAGATATGCGTTCTTATACCCACCTCTGAAAAGCACCGTGAGATAAAAAAAGAAGAAGGGAAAGTAAAGCCTTGATAGTTTAGGCCTATGATTTTGTGTGTTTTCCGTATACAAAAAATTTGGGAGATACTATAGTTATTCTTGGTAGTGACTGATCCATTATTGCATGTCCTACTTACTAGAGCATTAACGTGAGTACTCTCATATGAGTTTATTACTAAATGTGCATTCTTACTCTACCAAGTATTAGAATGCAACATTTAAACTTGTTTCATCGTCAAGTAGCTATGGCACGTATTTACCTAATATAAATCAAAGTGATCATAGATTAAACATGGTACATAACATATGTCTGATATACAATCTGCGCATATCAAGCCAACTTGCTTTAATCTTCTAGTCCATCATATATGTTATCTTGTCACATGTTCATATGGTCCCTTTATTAGTTATTACACCAGATTGTGTTAGACTATTATATTAACTCACGAGATATCTACTTGCTCTATTGTACATTTATATGTACTTACTTGGAATATGTATCCGTTCTTAATTGGATCTTTCCACATTATTCCTTGGTTCCACATTCATGTATACCTTGTCTTTGATATTAGTTAGTGAGTAATGGCTATGATATAAAGTTCAAATCTCTTTGACGTAAGTTAAATATCTTCACTTGATATGTGCTTTAAGTTGAGATGTCAAAATGCTTACTAAGTCGTAGAATCTCCTACGTATTACGCTGGTGACACATTTGCTTCCCACATCATTGTCAATATTGTAAGTCGATATTCGTATGTCTTCTACTACTGGTCCATAGTTTAAAATATCAACAATGATTATGATCACCAAAGCAATAATCTTAAAAAAGTTATGATTATCCAAAGAACAATCTCAAAAAAGTTATGAACATCAAACAACAATCTCAAAGATTAAAGAATCTAAGTGAAGCTATCTGTATAATTATGGGGCATTCAGGGGCAAATGCCTAGCATGGTTCGATACCAATTGGTATAGAAGGGTGGTTGCTCGGGGGCTAAATCTTAGCATGGGTCGATCCTTATTAGCATGGAAGGGTGGCAGCTCAGGGGTGAAAGCCTAGCATGGGCTGATCCAAATTTGTGGAATTATGAGGACAACATCCCAAGGGTTAAAGCGCCATGCATGGGTCATCCTCTTCTACCGCTGATTAGCTGGTCATTTGTATCATATGTCTTATAAATATTATAATGCACAGAAAAGTAAAGAAAAAAAATGTAACGTACACAATTCCACAAGTATAAGGAAAGGTGGTCTCTAATCCTTATCTATTAGTATTTGGTTTCACTTGAGATCTCATTTTACATATGATTAGGGGTATGCATTGCTCGATATTATCGGTTCGGTTTTATGTATTATAGGTTTGGTTTATCGGTTTTTCATAGTTATCGGTTCGGTTTTCAGTTTACCTAATAAGAAATTATCCGTAAAATATTATATGACTTCTCACTTCTCTAAATATAGTACAAAACTATAATTACATGTCGCCGCCAAAACATAGTATGGGATTTTTGATGTTTATCATATTACTAACCTTTACAAACTTGCAAATGCTACAACCTATAATTACAAACTAAAATTAGTATCAAATAGTCCAAACAATGGTAAAATTAAAACTAAAACTAAAATAAAATAACTAGAATAGCAAACTCTTACTCTAGTCTATACGTTTTAGAAAACAATAAAAACTAGCAATGCGGCCTAGTGTGGAGTGAATAGAGTACTAAGAATTTGATGTACTTATAGTGTTTAGTTATATATCAAATTATTAATATTTTATAATTAGGAAGAGTAATATAGTAAATTATTACCATCTTATTGGGTTATTGTTTTACCCTATATCCCAATAGTAAAAAAAGATACAGAACCAATAACTTAATAATTTTTTTTATAAGTCCATCAAAAGCCCAATAACCCAATAGCATTTTTTCGGTTCGATTTATTAGTCTATTAGGTTTTTGCGCACCCATACATATGATTGTATTATGCCTTTCATATTCAGTATATTCTTTTATACTAACATCCCTATTGGGGAAGTTGCATTTCATGCTGCAAGTAAAAGTACTCAACTACTAGATCTCTCCAATAGAAATAGATGATACTCAGCAGTTGTTGGTGAGCTCCAGGTTGATTCTAGGCTTTGCCGAGGCTTTACTATGTGTATTTTCATAGTTGTGCCATCATTGATTCAAGTACAGGCTTTGTAGACATTGTAAAACTATCGTCCGTATTCATAGTTTCACTTATATGTATTGGTTCAACTAGTCAACATGTGTTGTATATCAAGATTCTCATCAGTAAATCTATCTGTATCGTAGTTTAATTTCTCATCATAGGTCACTTGTAAAACATGTGTTCATATGGTACTTGTCCGCCTCACCTAGGGTTGTGGTGTGACAATAACATAATCTTATTTAGAGTGTAATTGAGGAAACCTTTCAAGAGAGACTCACATTCACTAGACACGTGTGTGTATATATGTGAGGAATCCTTTCACATAAGCACCTTTATACAACACATGTTCATACTTTACTGGTCATATAGTTATCATGCATCATAAGATTTAAAGGTGTACATGAGAATTATCCTTTTAATCAGCACCCTAAACATATCATACTCATAGTTATGCATGAGGTGTGCGTGTACATGTTGGTCCTCATAGTGAAATAATAGCAACAACATTGTTATTTAAGGAACTTCCCTTCAAAGGATCATAACACATTGACAATATGCCCAAGTCATGAATAATTCACACATTGACATTGTTATTTGGACCGCACACCCACCCTTCATTATATGAGACATACACATTCAACACTTGAATAATTAACTCCTAACATGTATAAGATTACGCATTCATATCGGGGTCATGTAGGTAGGGGTCATTCAACAATAGTAGTTAACATAATCAATCACGTAGACCACATCATTCACATTACACTCCTCATCATCTACACACTTTAAACATCACGCTAGCATTGAAGATTTCATACATAACCTTCATAGAACAACTTCATAAATATATGTATCATGATCAACAATTCACCTTGCATCTATTGCCTTAAAGTCCATGATCACAACATATATATAAGAATTAAACACCTCCATCATAGGTGGATCAAACCATACAACATCAATTCTAATACTATAGACAAGAAGTTAGGCCAACTTATCAATTCTCCAAGACATGATCATCATAGATAATTCTCAACAATTCATAATCAATCTCTAAATATAAAAATAGCATTCAATAATACACCACAATCTAAGCTTAATTCAATTAACATACAATCAAGATCACAGAAACCACTTTATTTGCTAAATTGAGAGTTTAGGAATCTCATGGGTTCTTCAAGAAATTTCATTGAAAATCATCTTAAAAACCTTTATTAAACATTAATTTATCATTAAAATGACTTTGAAAACACTTTGACAATAAACCCTAGTTTAGATTGGAAATTGGGAAATTTGATCATTGAAACTCTTTAGAAAACCTTTGATAGAACTCCTTGAATGAAAGGATATTCAAGAATCAAGAGTTACCGTACCTTATTTATTGAAGACTCACGAAAATTGAAGAAGAAACCAGTTGAAAACCCATCTCCTAGCTTGAGCTTGAGCTTGGCCTCCGAAGGAGTTTTAGAGAGAATCTATTTCGAGGAAATGGTTTAATTTTGAAGAATGAATTCTAGTTTGGGATTTTGATGTTTTAATTAACTTAAAATACCCTAAAATAGGTAAAATAACCGTCGATTATTTAATTAGAACGTGGAGTGAATTAACCAATACATTATGTGGCCGAACACTTGACAGTGTTGCAGGTGACCATTGACGGCTACCATCCACGAACCGTGGATGGGTTGACGGCCCGTCCTGGTCATTCTTGGAATGCGACTAAGGCTCCCCAAGTTGGGGTCTTAGATCCCACGACTATGTGTGGAGCCATGCCCCCTTCCTATGGGGCGTCGATTAGGGGCATAGGTCAAGGTGTCTTGATTGATTTTTGGCCAATGTTTGGATCCTCCTTGGGTATTTGTACCCCAAATTTTTGATCCTAAAAACGATCATCCAAAAGGTACTTGTTAAATAAGAAGCATGTGAGAATGAAGCTTGAATTACACAAGCCAAATATGTATTTAGAGCTACTCATTAGAAATAGATGGGATATGTCAAATTCCCTAATCATAGGAGTAGGGTTGATATGAGGATGCTATATAGGAGTGATATAGGTGATGTCACGACCTAGATTCTAGAATTCAGATCACAACCGACGTCGTTGACCTCTCATAGATCGCAGACAAGCCTCATCTTGCATTCATCACATTCATATGGTTATTTTTAGCGGAAAATTTAAAACTTTTAAATGCATGAAGTAAACATAGACTTCATGTAGTTATTTCATGAATTCATCATATACTAAGCTCAACTTAAATATAAAAACCACCTATCATAAGAATCAATTTGAAATAGAATAAGAATATATCGTAATACGTTGCCAAACACAGCCTAACTACAAAAGCTACGAAATGAAAGTACGAAAGAAACGCTAGGGACAACATCCACTACCTTTTTTCTAAAACTAAGGCTAGACTAAAACTGTAGCATCCTCAAAATCAAGAGGACCTACCAAATGGTCTGGAGAAACGCTGATGTCCAAACCGTTGCAAGATCTATAAAATAGTAAATAGTAGGGGTTAGCACACCACTTGTACTAAGTATGGGTGTATTCACACGTACGCATAAGGCTATGCATGATCAAAGAAAGCTCTTCCTAAACAACATGCTATTTCTGGAAATCCTAGTCACTAGACTTTCCTGAATCGTTAGTTGTCAATTGTGGTATAAATATGATGTATTTTTATGCATTAAAAGCACACAACTCATTTTCTATATGATTACAAAACATTAGTATCATCAACATAATTTTAGAACAACTCGGGCGAAGATTTGAGATTTTTTACACCATATACTCATTACCATTCATAAGCAATTCTCTATTGATCATGCCATTGATTTCATTACTTTCATGTTTTATATATTATACATTTCATATACACGAGACTTTGGAATCTTTGATGTAGCATTAAGACATCTCAAGTGAGGGCCCAACATATGGAACTTTAACCTTTTCCGACATAGATCTTGTGAGCATCATGAAATCCAGTGTCTGCCCCACACCGAAAAGAGGTGGAATCACCAGCCAAAGTGACCCGAACATGCTAGCGTATATAGGGAGCCGAACCCTTCTAGATCCCAATATTGGAAGTATAGGTTCAAAGACTAGGAGATATAAGAAGACCCATACCCGGCATGTCGGACAGTCTCATCTCATGAGAGTTATGTAAACCTCCTCCCTTCCCGAAGGAAGGCATCACCGCTCATAGCTAGCATACCGGTGCTCACTATAAAGTTCCATTACATTCAACTCATACATCATGGAAGCTGGTTCTAGCATGAGGGCGTCATTGCTCATTAGATGATTTCTCATATCATCATTAGTATTAAGTGTGAATTGTCCTTACACTTACATATAGAGTATGATTGAGACTTGTCTCTTGATATTCAACACTCCCTTAGGTAAGTACTTTTAGTGACCTTTACTTAGGCTTGGTTGAGACTTGTCTCACCATTCATCTTAGCCTCTTATCATGTTGTCACCATTTTCATTACCATCATAGATGAACATAATTACTTACCTCATTGCGTGAATGTTCATTTCTTCTTTATCTTCTAGTGTTGACTCAAGCATTATGGAGACTTGCTTCTAGATTGAGATTTACTTACTCTATTGATTACTGGTCATCATTACTTTACATTGATGAAATGTGAATTTTCCTAACATATCATCCTTTGGTGTTAATGACACTGGCTCATACATTCTAACACCTTCATATGTGAGTATTCTTTTAACATATTAGCTTATCTTAGGTGTAAGTGAGACTTGTCTCTCTTCCTTTAACACCCCATTCTGGTCATTTACTTACTTTAGACCCCCTTTAATTATGTTATAACTCACGTTACTTACTTACTTTAGTGTAGTAGATTCATATCATCGTTTATGGACGATGAGCACTTCATTCAATGAGTTTCACAAGTTCATATGTCATTCTTTTAGAGCATGTTGGGAGTTGTCCCAATGAGTGGCATGCTCTTGATTATGGGTTCATTGAATTAGTTTAGAAGTGCTTATATTATCAGTTGATACTCTAACTACACAAGATTGGCATATGATTAGTATTGGCCTCAACCTTTGAATATTAAACTACATAACCATTTTTGTTGGCATGTGCCAATTTTTACGTATGTTCATATTTAAATTTAATATGTATGAACCATTAGCCAATCTTTTAATTATTTAACGTAATATTATAGCCATTTACATGCAGCACTTTTAGACAATGTATGTTAGCCATTTTATTGGCATATGATTAGTATTGGCATAAACAATTGGGCATAGATTTCGTAACCATATTTGTTGGTATACGCCAATTTTCATGTTCAACATGCTTAAGTTTTTATACATTATACATTAGCCAATCTTTTAGTTATTTAACATAATATTATAGCCAATTCCCTACAACTTGTTTGACAATGTAGTGTTAGCCAATTTGTTGGCATAAGCAATTGGCTATAGATTTCATAACTATTTTGTTGGCTTAATAAGCAAAAGTTTCATTCAATCATGCTCCATTTGAGATACATTATTCATTAGCCAATCTTTTACTTATTTAGAGATTACATTATAGCCAATTCCCATTTAAATTTTGAACAATGTTTTTGTTAGCCATTTTATGGACATAAGGCAAACATTCACTCAAATTATGATTTCACAGAGATCTTTTTAGCTAACCTTATAACATAACTTTAGGCATAACGTTTTTTAAACATATTGGACAGAATCATACTAAAATTTGATGAATATATCATCTTTATAACGTAATATTAACAGCAAATATGCACAACAGACGTTAACATCCTCATACATAACATTTTCTAACATATCTTTAACATAGTATCATTCTTTTAATTCACATAATAACACTTAGAATCAAACGAGTCCAAATAATAGGTTCATTCAATCATTATTTAATCAAAAAACATTCACATTAAGATCAGCCAACACCACATACCAACAACATGATTTCTAACCTATTCAACATTGAAATCGTTACAAGGATACTAGGGAAAGGAGTTCGACAGGAACGACGGGAAACAACCCTAGTTTTCAAGATCTTTGAATCATTCGAAAGAAAGTTCTCTTGGAGAAAGAAGTCTAGGAGAGAAACGCATACCTTATGTAGAACTTAATATACCAAGACCACCTTCAACTAACTTTGAAGTAACCTTGAAATCGCCTTAGGGAAATCGATAAATTTTCTACCTTTTTCTTGCGTTCGTTGCTTAATGTTTTTACGTCGCCTTTTCTTTGAGTTTGAACGTGATTTTTAGGTTTAAAAACTGATCTTGAATTATACTGCTTAGGTTTAATAAGTTAATTTAATAAACTCATTAACCAATTACCAAAACGCCCCTCCTAAGTTGACTAAAGATAGGAGAACATAACACTTAGTCAAATCTGGAAATTGGTGTTGACTATGATTTTGGTCAGCATTTTGACTTTATATTAATTAATTAACTACTTAATTTAATTAATTTATGGACCTAGTTAAGTACTAAAGTACCCCTAAGTCATTGGAACTATAATCAACCCTTTAGGACTATATTAGGTTAAGTACTAGGATGTTTCTTGAATTATACTCGGTTAGTGGAAGGATTTCGTTTTGATCATTTAAACAAATTAATTAAATTGCTAATTTAATTAATTATGTGACCTAAGTTAATTATAAAAGTACCCTTAAGTTGTTAGGACCATAACCAATCCTTTTAACCATCCTAGGTTAGGTACTAGGTTGTCTTTTTCTTATTTTAACCGAAATCTGGAAATTGTTTTGTGATTTCGGTTTTTCCACTTTAAATTAATTAATTAAGTTTCTAAATTAATTAATTAAGTATCCTAGGTTAATTACTAAAGTACCCTTAAGTAGTTAGGATGTTAACTAATTCTTTGGACCATCGTAGGTTAGGTACTAGGTTGTCCCTTTCTTGTCTTAACCGAAATCTGAAAATTTCCTTTTTATTTTTGGTTTTAGCCCTTTTAAATTAATTAATTAATTTGATAAATTATTAATTAGGTAATATAGGGGAATCACTAAAGTACCCCTGAGTTATTAGAACCATAACTAACCTTTTGGACCATCCTAGGTTAGGTACTAGGTTGTCTTTTTCTTATTTTAACCGAAATCTGGAAATTGTTTTGTGATTTCGGTTTTTCCACTTTAAATTAATTAATTAAGTTTCTAAATTAATTAATTAAGTATCCTAGGTTAATTACTAAAGTACCCTTAAGTAGTTAGGATGTTAACTAATTCTTTGGACCATCGTAGGGTAGGTACTAGGTTGTCCCTTTCTTGTCTTACCCGAAATCTGAAAATTTCCTTTTTATTTTTGGTTTTAGCCCTTTTAAATTAATTAATTAATTTGATAAATTATTAATTAGGTAATATAGGGGAATCACTAAAGTACCCCTGAGTTATTAGAACCATAACTAACCTTTTGGACCATCCTAGGTTAGGTACTAGGTTGTCTTTTTCTTATTTTAACCGAAATCTGGAAATTGTTTTGTGATTTCGGTTTTTCCACTTTAAATTAATTAATTAAGTTTCTAAATTAATTAATTAAGTATCCTAGGTTAATTACTAAAGTACCCTTAAGTAGTTAGGATGTTAACTAATTCTTTGGACCATCGTAGGGTAGGTACTAGGTTGTCCCTTTCTTGTCTTACCCGAAATCTGAAAATTTCCTTTTTATTTTTGGTTTTAGCCCTTTTAAATTAATTAATTAATTTGATAAATTATTAATTAGGTAATATAGGGGAATCACTAAAGTACCCCTGAGTTATTAGAACCATAACTAACCTTTTGGACCATCCTAGGTTAGGTACTAGGTTGTCTTTTTCTTATTTTAACCGAAATCTGGAAATTGTTTTGTGATTTCGGTTTTTCCACTTTAAATTAATTAATTAAGTTTCTAAATTAATTAATTAAGTATCCTAGGTTAATTACTAAAGTACCCTTAAGTAGTTAGGATGTTAACTAATTCTTTGGACCATCGTAGGGTAGGTACTAGGTTGTCCCTTTCTTGTCTTACCCGAAATCTGAAAATTTCCTTTTTATTTTTGGTTTTAGCCCTTTTAAATTAATTAATTAATTTGATAAATTATTAATTAGGTAATATAGGGGAATCACTAAAGTACCCCTGAGTTATTAGAACCATAACTAACCTTTTGGACCATCCTAGGTTAGGTACTAGGTTGTCTTTTTCTTATTTTAACCGAAATCTGGAAATTGTTTTGTGATTTCGGTTTTTCCACTTTAAATTAATTAATTAAGTTTCTAAATTAATTAATTAAGTATCCTAGGTTAATTACTAAAGTACCCTTAAGTAGTTAGGATGTTAACTAATTCTTTGGACCATCGTAGGGTAGGTACTAGGTTGTCCCTTTCTTGTCTTACCCGAAATCTGAAAATTTCCTTTTTATTTTTGGTTTTAGCCCTTTTAAATTAATTAATTAATTTGATAAATTATTAATTAGGTAATATAGGGGAATCACTAAAGTACCCCTGAGTTATTAGAACCATAACTAACCTTTTGGACCATCCTAGGTTAGGTACTAGGTTGTCTTTTTCTTATTTTAACCGAAATCTGGAAATTGTTTTGTGATTTCGGTTTTTCCACTTTAAATTAATTAATTAAGTTTCTAAATTAATTAATTAAGTATCCTAGGTTAATTACTAAAGTACCCTTAAGTAGTTAGGATGTTAACTAATTCTTTGGACCATCGTAGGGTAGGTACTAGGTTGTCCCTTTCTTGTCTTAACCGAAATCTGAAAATTTCCTTTTTATTTTTGGTTTTAGCCCTTTTAAATTAATTAATTAATTTGATAAATTATTAATTAGGTAATATAGGGGAATCACTAAAGTACCCCTGAGTTATTAGAACCATAACTAACCTTTTGGACCATCCTAGGTTAGGTACTAGGTTGTCTTTTTAACTAGTACTAGGGTAGTGTCAACCCGGTTTTGGTCTCAGGTTGTCGGGTGCATTAATGGGTCCAATTCGGTTAGTCCTAGGTTATTTAGTTATTTAGGTAAGTAGGTTAGAGTCTATAATTGGTAGGGAGGTTAGGCCCCACATGGAGTGGTCCCTTGTGCACGTTTTCCCCCCTAACTACCCTAACTGAATTCAGTTAGGGTGGTCCCATCCTCTGGAGTTTCTTCACATGTCTTGCACATGTCCTTGCACATGGTTTGGTTGCACTTTCCTAACTAACTATTATTTATGGTTCATTTGGAAATGTTTACTTATTGTCCCAAGGATCCTCACTATGTCCTTGGGCACTATTTAATCTACATGATCACTTTAAATGGTCATGTGTTATGGTACTAGGCTTGACACTTGGATGCCTAGTAGTTCATGTGATTTGTATAGACGACTTTTTAATTAGCTTAGGGTCTTCATTTTAGGTATATTCATTACACAAACTCATAGATACTTGAAAATTTGGATAACACTCTCTAAGCCAACATTTTCTACTATGCCCATAATTTTCTAATATGCCCAATATTTCTAAGTATTGGGCATTGGGATGCCTATTTACCCGTGATTCACATTCTTAAGAACCTATTGGGATTTTCATTAAGTGTATGATTTTCCGAAATGTTACAGGTGATTATGAAAGAGAGGTTGCTAAATGTATAAGACAATAAAAAGGTATCAACTCTTAATTCCTAACGAGTTATAATGGTGCACCAGAGAAAAACATTGTGAACCTTTGTTAGACAGAGAAGTTATTTTAGTATTGATTCAACTCTTTATATTTGGACCTAATAACCAAAAGAAAAAAGAGGGGAATAGAAAGGTTACCTAGATAGAAGATACATGGACCTAATTCATCTACATTATTATTATAAAAGAGAAGTAGAGCATTATTCAATGTATAGATTTCCATCAAATTGAATAGAGCTACTACAGGGTTTATTTAATATAATCCTGCAATAATTCGTCAATCATAGTCCAGTTAAGGGAGAGGAAAAGTTGATCATATGCTAGTTGTTGTTATATGCTATCTTGCATGGGAAAAGAGTTGGATCACCCTCACTTGTTATTAAAAAAGAGGAAATCTGCTAGTATGGCCAGACCTATTTATGCCCAAATCCGCTAAGTCGAAGACGTTATGAATCATGATATAAATTTATAGGTACCTGACATTTACATGTTATTAGATTTCATGTTTTATGGTGCATTCAACCTTCACTATTTATTTTCTATTTCGACCATCAAAAGGCATCAGACAATGAGCGTGATATAACACAAGCTAGTAATAAAGGCAAAGTTGACCTTATCCTCCTACTCTAAAAGATGAACTATTGATAATTTTCTTTTTCTATCTTAACTGCAGTATTTATACTGACCTAGACGAAATCCAAATCCCAATAGCAAGATTTCTTAGGATATTGAAGAGAGTAGATGGGGAAATAAATTGTATGTGTTTTGAGGTGAGTAAGGAATATGAGCAGAACTATCCCATTTGTGACTTAACGCTTAAGATATTGTGTTTTCCCTTATTATGGTAAAGTGGTTGTATAGGATATCTCGTAGTTTCTAAAAATGTTTTGTTATATGATTATACATTATGCATGTTCTATAACTTATCTATTTGTATGTCATTTTACCTCTGTGGATTACCTTCTCACAGGTTACCTAATGTCATATAGTTCTTATATGAAAGTGTTATCCGCTTTCGAGCCCCCTTGTTTATAGTTATATGTTTTTATAGGACCTTTTCCTTACATGTTATTCATTGCAGTGGATACTTTCCACATGTTATATTGTATGGATATTGCATGTTAATTGATCATATGCCACATATAACTTGTGTACATGTCATATACATTATAAAACATTTCTATGTGTATTACATGCCTCGTAACCTACTTTCTTAAACATTACATGCCTTATAGATTTCCTAGCCACGTGTCATGTGTTCACTTGCTCATATTTCATAAGTCTACTTATTGACATGTTAGCCACCAATCCATACGATATAACACAATGTTCTATAGCTCATATTTCATTTAGTCTACTTGCTTACATATTATATATTTGTAGCATTAGTACTCATGCATCATGTGCTCATCTAGTCCATTCGCAGACACGCTACCCTATGAACCTTATCTGTGTGTACACCATATATTTCTATATGTTAATGCCCGTATATTATGCGCTCCCTTTTGTGATAATCTGCCTATGTGTCATACCCACTATGACATATTTATTTGTACACTATGCCCCTCTATGATTATTGACTTGAGTTTTAAACATTTTGGGAAAACATTTCCTTGTATCATTATATAGTGAAGATTTTGACCATAAAAGGTTCGGCATATTTGTAAATTTATTACAATAATAGACAACTATGCATTCTTATATTCACCTCTGAAAAGCTCCATGAGATAAAAAAGAAGGGAAAGTAGAGCCTTGATAGGTTAGACCTATGATTTTGCATTCGTTGCGTTTACAAAAAATTTGAGAGATACTATAGTTATTCTTGGTTATGACTGATCCATAAATGCATTTCCTACTCGCTAGAGCATTAAACTGAGTACTCTCATATGAGTTAATTACTACATGTGCATGATCACTCGACCAAGTATTAGAATGCAAGGTATAAACTTGTTTCATCGTCAAGTAGCCTTGACACGTATTCCTTTTATATAAATAAAAGTGATTCTAGATTATACATGGTACATAAACATATGTTGGATATACAATCTGCCCAAATCAAGCCAATTTTCTTCAACTGTCTAGTTAATCAAATATGTCATCTTGTCTAACGTTCATATGTTCCCTTTATTGGTTATTACTCCACATTATGTTAGACTATTATGTTATCTAGCAAGATGTCTACTTTCTCTATTGTACATTTATATGTACTTACTTGGAATATGTATCCGTTCTTAAGTTGGATCTTTCCTCATTCTTCCTTCATTCCACATTCATGTATACCTTGTCTTTGATATTAGTTAGTGAGTATTTGAATATCATATGAAGTTCAAATCTCTTGGCTGAAAGTTAAATGTCTTCACTTGAAATGTTCTTCAATTTGAGATGTCAAAATGCTTACCGAGTCGTAGAATCTCCTAAGGTGTCACATTTGCTTCCCACGTCATTGTCATTATCGAAAGTCTATATTCGTATGTCTTCTACTACTGGTCCATAATTCCAAATCTCAACAATGATTATGACCACCAAAATAGTGATATCAAAAGAGTTATGATTATCCAAAGAACAATCTCAAAAGAGTTATGAACATCAAACAACAATCTCAAAGATTAAAGAATATAAGTGAAGCTATTTGTATAATTATGGGTGGAAACCCAGGGGCAATGCCTAGTAATAGACCAACTGGTAAAGAAGGGTGGCAGCTCAGGTGCAAAATCCTAGCATAGTCCATTCCTTATTGGTATTGTCAGACCCAACCCTAAGTGAGTCAAACAAGTACCATATGAACACATGTTTTACAAGTTACCTGTGATGAGAATGTAAATTACGATGCAGATAGATAATCTGATGAGAAGCTTCATTTATAGCACATGTTGACTAGCTGAAGCAGTACATGTGACAAGTAAAACTACGAATAAAGAAGATACCTTTACAATGTCTAAAATCCTCTATTGGAATCCATGACGGTACCATTAAGAAAATAAGCATAGTAAAAACTCGGCAAAGCCCCGAATCAACATGAAGCTCACCAACAACCATGGAGTATAATGTTCTTCTATTGGGGAGATCTACTAGTTGAGTACTTGTATCAGCAGCGTGAAATGCAGCGTCACCAATAAGGGACGTCACAACGAAAGAATATACTGAATATGTAAGGCATAATACAACCATATGTAAAATAAGAGCTCAAGTGAAACCAAATACCAATAGATAAGGATTAGAGACTACCTTTCCTTATACTTGTGGGATTGTTTATGTTATAGTCTTTTCGTTACTTTTCAGTGCATTATAATATTTATAAGACATATGATACAAATGGCTAGTTGATCAGTGGTAGGAGAGGATGAACCATGCTAGGCATTTTAACCCCTGGGATGTTGTCCTCATAATTCCACAAATTGGGATCGACCCATGCTAGACTTTTGCCCCTGAGCTGCCACCTCTTATACCAATTGGGATTGGCCCACGATAAGCTTTTGCCCCAGAGCTTTCACCCTTCTATACCAATTGGGATCGACCCATGTTAGGCATTTACCCCAGGGCTACCAGTGCTTCACTGAGATTCTTTAATATTTGAGATTGTTGTTTTGATGTTCATAACTCTTTTGTTACTGTTCTTTGGACAAAAATAACTCTTTTGAGATTGCTGATTTGGTTGTTATAATCATTGTTAAGATTTGGAACCAGGACCAGTAGTAGAAGACATAAGAATATGGACTTATGATAATGACAATGACCTGGGAAGCAAATGTGACACCAACGTAATACTTAGGAAATTCTATGACTCAGTAAGCATTTTGACATCTCAAATTGAAGCATATATCACGTGAAGACATTTAAATTTCATCCAAGAGATTTTAACTCCATATGATAGCCAAATACTCACTAACTAGTATCAAAGACAAGCTATACATGAATCTGGAACAAAGAAAGAATGTGGACAAATTCAACTTAAGGACGGATACATATTCAAAGTAAGTCCATATATTTACAATAGAGCAAGTAGACATCTTGTTAGGTACCATAATAGTCTAATACAATGTTGAGTAATAACAAATAAAGGAAACATATGAACATGTGATAACATGACGTAGATGATGGACTAGACAATTGAAGCAAGTTGGATTGATATGGGCAGATTGTATATCGAACACATAATAATATGTACCATGTATAATCTAGGATAACTTTGATTTGTATAAGGGGAATATGTGGCAAGGGTACTTGACGATGAAACAAGTTTAAACCTTGTATTCTAATGCTTGTTAGATTAAGCATGCACATTTACTAATAAACTCATATTAGAGTACTCACTTTAATACTCTAGGGAGTACAAAATGCAATTCTAGATCAGTCACTACCAAGGGCACTTAAAAAGCTTACAAGTGTTGGATTCATGCCAAAGAAATAGGAAATCAAATAGCCTTACGTACCTTGCTATACAGTTCAAAAAGTATGACTTAACATCCTTCTCTTTAGATTACTAACCTACAATAAAATAAGTTATAATACTATATTAGTAGCTAATCAATCCATTTGAGCTACTTGATCTCGCCAAAATAGTAACCAAGTAGTAGGCATGCAATTTATCTAGCCAATGTTTTCTTTCCTTCCCTTTCCCTTAGATCACATCTATTACAACCTTTGTATCAGGTCCTCCCCAAAAATCCCAACAATATTTAATTCCTTTAAAGTCTCCTTTAGTTCTCCAAACCTCCAGTCACATCCCTTATCATAACATACATAAATCAATCCTTAAACATTATTTAATGTAACAAAAACAATATGAATCATTGTTTCTGATCACCAGCACTTGAAGAGCTAACATTACTTTTAAAACACTCAAACAATTCATAACTGAATTTAAAGAGGACTCCCCTCCATGGTTGTCCCAACATGCACTAATCACCATAACATTCTCCCCAATATTATATCATGTAAAAATAACAATTTCCAATTCCCTAAAACATACCAAGTGTCCTACTTAACTCGAGCACAAGTGGGAGAAAATTGTAGTAGCTTACCTACTATTGGTCCTTTGGGCTGGTCAATAAGTCAAAGTAGGTAATGCACCACTTGGTCCTTTGGTTGGTCAATAAGCCAAAGTAGGTGATGCACCTACTTGTCACCTACTAGCTTAGTGAAGTCAAGCAAGCACCTCAATATTTTATTCCATTTCTAGACCTTAATAACTTTAACATAACATAGAACTTATATACACTATGTCACTTTATACTTTAGACTCAAATACCACCGTATGATCTCAAGTTTAAATACTTTCATCGACGTCAACTTAATCGGGTCGCATCAAATCATATGGAAATTTCACTTTAAACCTATTCTATTGACACTAGTCACATAGGAAACTGAGTCCATAACTATACCACAAGACAATTTTTATGAGTTATATAAATAGAACTAGTAAACATAGAATGCAGGGTGTTACATCCTCCCTCTCTTATAATCATTCTCCCTGGAATGATAGGTGCACCTGATAGGTCGGTTAATCTTGGAATTTCATAAAGAGATTTGCGAGAGTCCTCATTGTGAATAGGACTATCCAAAATCCTTAGACTAACCTAAAACATGTGTAGACTAGTCTAGCATGACGTCTCAATAGATATGGCTCATGAAATAATAATATGAAAAATTAAACCCCTTCTTACCATGTAATTCACTGAAGATACGCAAGTAGGACTCATACAAATAAGGATTGTAATATACCTAAACAGAAGACATGTAAATTACATATCAAATGAACAAGTTCTAGTAGGATTCATGTTCATATAAGAGGACCACATGATCTCAGATCCTTATTTTGAGTTTTGAACGAGGAGGGTTACTTAGGATCTCTACCATATTCTGTTCTCAAGTATATTATGTTATATTCTATTCCTTCCCCAATACTTATGGTTGGACATTTTGAGCATAGCTTACGAGCCTTAACATAGTATCTCCTTATTTTTTGTATATGAACGGACACATAAAATCATAGGCATAACCTATTGGTGCAGTACTTTCCCGTGTCTTTTATCTCATGACTCTTTTCGAAGGTGAGCCTTATAAGAATACAGAACTTTTAATATAAAATTGAAAGTTTTATGCCACGCCTTTAAATAGGGCATTATGCTAAGTTACACATCTATGGTTGATTAAATTTACATATATTTCCAATCTTTTCTGGTCAAAATCTTCACTACATAATGATACAAGGAAATGTTTTCTGAAATAGTTCAAAACTCAAATCAATAAGCACAGAGGGGCATAGTGTACGATGACTAACTCATATTGGACATGACATATAGGTAGACTAGCCCATAGAGGAGCGCGCAAGGTATACGAGCATTAAGCTATAGAAATACATGGTGTATAAGTGCATATGAGCTATAGGGTAGCGTGTGAGTAAATGAACTTTAGGGAATGTAGGAGTGGAATAGATGATCACATGATGTATGAGTACATAATCTATGTCATGTAGTAGATATGACATGTAGACATATCAGAAAATGAACTATGGAACACAAATCACATTGAGCAAGTTCTTTATATTGCATGGATAGATGGACTAATATGTCAATGAGCACAAATATGAAATATGAGCAAGTGAGCACATAACACATGGTCAGAAAAGTTGTATCACTTGAAATGTTTAAGCAAGTAGGCTACAAGGTATGCAGAATATATAAAAATGGTCATATGATCAATTAACATGCATTACCCACACAATATGGACAAGTGACATGTGCGAAGGAAAAGGTCCTATGAAAAGATATAACAATAAACAAAGGTGCTCTGAAGCGGATAACACTTAATTGTAAGCCTTCCATGACATTAGGTAATGTGTGAGAAGGTAACTCAGGGGTGAAAGCCTAACATGGGCCGATCCCAATTTATGGAATTATGAGGACAACATCACAAGTGTTAAAACTCCTAGCATGTGTCATCCTCTTCTACCGATGATTAGCTGGTTATTTGTATTATTTTGTCGTATAAATATTATAATGCATAGAAAAGTAAAGAAAAGAATGTAACATACACAATACCACAAGTATAAGCAAAGGTGGTTTCTAATCCTTATTTATTAGTATTTGGTTTCACTTGAGATCTCATTTTACATATGGTTGTATTATGCCTTTCATATTCAGTACATTCTTTCATACTAACGTCCCTTATGGGGGACACTTCATTCATGTTGCAAGTACAAGTACTCAACTAGTAGATCTCCCCAATATAAGCATATTATACTCAGCAGTTGTTGGTGAGCTCCAAGTTGATTCGAGGCTTTGTTGAGTCTTTACTATGCACATTTTCATAGTGGTACCGTCATGGATTCTAGTAGAGGCTTTGTAGACATCGTAAAGGTATCATCTGTATTTGTAGTTTCACTTGTCATATGTACTGATTCAGCTATTCAACATGTGTTGTATATTAAGCTTCTCATTAGTAAATCTATCTGCATCGTAGTTTACTTTCTCATCATAGGTCACTTGCAAAACATGTTGATATGGTACTTGTCTGCCTCATCTAAGGTTGGGGTGTGACAATAACATAGTCTTGTGTAAAGTGCAATTGAGGAGACCTTTCAACAGACTCACATTCAGTAAATTATCATTAACCTTATTCATTCATACATTCATGTGTATATATGTGAGGAAGCCTTTCACATAGACACTTTTATGCAACACATGTTCATATTTTACTAGTTTATACTTTTCATGCATCATAATATGTAAAGGTGCACATGAGAATTATCCTTTCAATCAACACCCTAAACATGTAATACTCATATATATGCATGGGGTGTGTGTGTACATATTGGTCCTCATAATGACATAATAGCAACAACATAGTCATTGAGGGAACTTCCCTTCAAAGGATAACAACACATTGACAATATTCCAAAGTCATGAACAATTCACATATAGAGCCTTTATGGATTCTAGACCACACACCCACCCTTTACCATAGGAGACTTTCACATTCAACACTTGAATAGATAACTCCTAACATGTATAATATTACACATTCATATAGGGGTCATGTAGTTAGGGGTCATTCCACAATAGTACTTAACATAGTCAATCATATAGACCACACCTTATCCCTAACATTATGATTCACATTATACTCCTTATCATCTACACACATTAAACATCATGCTGCATATAACCTTCATGTCACGACTTCATAGACATATGCATCATAAATCAAAAATTCATCTTACATCTATTGCCTTAAAGACCATGATCACTACATATATAGATAGACAAGAAGTAAACACCTCCACCATAATTGGATCAAACCATACAACATCAATTCTAATACTATAGACAAGAAGTTAGGTCAACTTATCAATTCTACAAGACATGATCAACATAGATCAATTCTCAGCAATTCATAATCAAACTCTAAACATATCAATAGCATTCAATAATACACCACAATCTAATCTTAATTAAATTAATATACAATCAAGATCACAAAACCCACTTTATTGGCTAAATTGAGAGTTCAAGAATATCATGGGGTTTTCAAGGAATTCATTGAAAATCAACTTAAAAACCTTTATGAAACACTAATTCATCATTACAATGAACTTATGTTTAGATCGAAATTCGAAATTTGATCATTGACACTCCTTGGAAAACCTTATATAACTCCTTGAATGAAAGTATATTCAAGAATCAAGAGTTATCATACCTTATTTATTGATTACCCACGAAAATTGAAGAAGAAATTTGTTGATAACCTATCTCCAAGCTTGAGCTTGAGCTTGGCCTCCAACGGAGCTCTAGAGAGAATGTATCTGGGAGGGAAGGGTCTAATTTTGAAGAATGAATTCTAATTTGGGGTTTAAATGTTCTAACTAACTTAAAATACCCTAAAATAGGTAAAATAATCGTCCACCATTTAATTAGGACGTGGAGTGAATTTACCAATTCACTCCACAAGTGGCCGAACACTTGACAATGTTGCAAATGACCGTTGACGGCAACCACCCATGGACAACGGATGGGTTGACGACCCATCCTGGTCATCCGTGGAATGTGATTGAGGCTTCCCAAGTTGGGGGCTAAGCTCCCATGACTAAGTGTGGATCCACTCCCCCTTCCTATGGGGCGTCAATCACTTCACGGGGCGTCGATTATGGGCGTAGGTCAAGGCTGTCTTGACAGCTTTTTGGCCAACATTAGGGTCCTCCTCAAAGACCACCCAGGACCCCTAGGGTGGTCCTTGGAGAGTCGTACCCCAAGTTTTTGAACCAAAACACGATCATCTAGATGTTAGGGTCATCTCCACTAATTTTAGACTCAAAACAACACCAAAACAAGGCAAACATACTAGAACACACTAGCACACAAAAGACTAGTTTTAATATGTCTTGGTTATCCATTGACGTTTTCCCTCAAAAATCTTTAAAATAACCATTAAAATATATTTCTCGTCTTATTAACAAGTTATTAACTCATAAAACGTATATCAGACTTTACTTCATCCTGTTTCATTTTAAGGGTCCTTACATTATGGTCACACGTGTTTTTATTTTTTAGGTGGATCCCTAGTGGTAGATCAGGTGTACCGATAGCGTGATGTGTTCTTGGTAGAGTGGGATAATTAGGAAGAATGGGTTATTGAAGTGACTTTTGTGGTGTTTTCTTTGAGTTGTTAAATTATTTTAGGGGTTGTGCATGTACCACCTTGATTATGAGAGTTTATAGAAGAGATAACATGTGTAATTATGGTAATTGGACAATCTTAATATTTATCTAGTCGTTGAGGTCATGTATCGATTATGTGTGGTCGAATGTGGGATCATTGGGTCCAATTCTACTATTCTTAAGAGGTAATCTACAATTACTAAATCTAACACTTCAATAGTGTTGTTAGAGGTTTGTATGCTTGGGCATATCCCTCAATGAGTATTTGATGTCCAAAAATTAATTTTTATAACTTAAACTCATGGTAAATTGGGTTGTGAGATGGATATGTCGATAAGAACTATGGTTGTTTGGGTAGGATGATTGTGCGTTGGTTAGTTCAGGTTCACCTCTAATTGTGGTGAGTTTTAATTTAAGATTTTATCATGGTTATGTGTGAAAGGATTCATCGTGATGTTGTGTTAAAGTACTTTATAACATATTGCAGATATGTGTACGATCAATTTTGGTTATTATTGAGAATTAACTTTATGGTTAGCTAAGTGTACATACAACAATAAGTATCACTCGAGTATTGTGATAACTTCTTTTAGGCATGATATGAGAGGATGTATAGGTCTTCAATTATTTAGTGGGGACAAGGATTATATCATAAAGTGAGACTTAGTGTTGTTAAACAAGACCTTCGGTATGAAGAGGAACTCGTTGAAATTCTTGATTCGATGTCCGGAAGCTAAGGAGATGCGAGACAAGTATCCCCAGTAATTTAACATTTCAAATACTACTCTACCCTTACTTTAGCTAGTCTTTCCTTGTTGATCACTCGGGGACGAGTGATGAGTGAATTGGTATATATTATAACGACCTGATTCTGTTGTTAGGGAAAAGTCAATGGGAAAAGAATTGTGGTAGAAAACTTTCTGGTACAAACATAGATTTTCCCAAACTAGTCCAGATTTGGATGAAATCAGAGTCTTTAATGTGTTGGAAATTTGGTAACAATCGGGTGACTTAATTATGATTTTGATTACATGAATAGTGAAATAACTCGTTGAGAAATCTGTACGGCTTCACGGAATTGAATTCGGATGAGTAGAACTCCTGGAATCGATCTTAGTGTGAACGAGTATTTTCTAAGTGTCATGGGATGATGATGTGTTGTGAAATGGGCTTTGGAATTCTTTCTATAGTATTATCTGTCTTCGTGTTGGCTGCCAGATTGGGATTAGTACCGCCAAAGCGGGGCGGGGCCGCTGTAGCAAAATGTATCTTGTTGTAGTGGGAAAAACACGACTTAAGTTGGAAAACATTTTCTTCAGCACTTTTTTTACTTTGAGAGCTAGGAGACGACACCAAACGAGTTCTTGACCATTTTTACCATTCTTGAGGCTAAAGGTAACGTTTTAACTCCCCGAATCCATTTTTTGATTTATAGAACATAATCAAGTGGGTCATTATCGATGGGGGAGGTTTTTGATCTAGAATTTATGGTGGAAAAGGCCCTAAATTGGGTATTAGGATCTTGGGTTTGGTCTATGTTCATTGATTTTTTTTACAATTTTGATAATTGGACCGTTGATTGTTGATCCTTGCATTAAATTGATGTTTTTAGACCACGACCAAGTGAGAAGAATCCGAAAAGGGAAGATTCAAGCGCCTTAAGGAATTCAAGCTTGGATTCGAGGTAGGTGATGGTTTTGATTCTATGATTGTGTAGTGTATGTTTGTCCTTGCTTCATTATGATACTTGTATGTATATGAATTTTGCATTATCGATCACACTTGTCGTTAATGAGATAGAATAATGTCATGAATCACTTCTTGATTGTATGACTTGAGAGTGTGCTTGTGTTAGTGATTATGGTGTGTTGAAGGATTGGATTAACACATTCCGGCATAACTAACTGGAATCATATTTTCACGTTCCGATATAACTAAGTAGGATCGTATTGCCACATTCCGGCATAAAAATCGGGATCGGATTGTCACGTTCAGCATAACTATGGGATCGAGTACCTTGTTTTAATATGCTAACTATTTGGATTTACATGTTTGGTATGTGCATGTGTTTGTGATGTTATTTGACTTACTTGTGTTGCACTTAATCGGATAGCCGCGTGATACTACCAGTACACCATGGTTGTGTATTGATAGTGCACTTGCTCTTTCTTAATTCAATACAGGATATCTTCAAGTGGCGACCTCAAATAGGTGATTATTGAGCATGATGAGATTCAAGGGTGAGCTAGTTCTTTTAGGATGCCATGGATCTTTCTTGTTTAAGTCCAGTCTTTTCAGACTCAAATTATTTCATTAAGGTGTTGTCAGTTTCAGGGCTGTACCCCTTGCTCTTAGACTTGTTTTTGAGTTTTGGTACATTGACTTTTAGGTTTTAGGGCTTGTTCTTCTACATTAGTTTTAGTTGTTTTGTTAAACTTTTAAAGGTTATGGGGACTCCGTATTTATTATATATTATTCATTTAAACTTGTTTTCGTATCTTTAAATGTCTTAGTTTTCATAAAATTTGTTAGTTTGGGTTGTAGTAATGGTTCTCCCATCGGAGGGTTAGTGTGAATGTCAATCACGACGGGTCTGGGTCATGACAAAGTTGGTATTTAGCCCTAGGTTTATTGATCTCATTTTGCAAAAACGAGTCTAGTAGAGTCTTGTGGAACGATACGATAGGGTCCGTAGTTTTCTTCGAGAGACTATAGGACTTAAAGAAAAACTCACTTCTTCCTACTCCTTGATATGACTTGAATCCAATGATACAAATTGATATCTTTCCTCCTTCACTCTATTGTTTGATCTAGAACAACAGAAGTGGTAACACCATCACTAGCAAGGATGTGTATATATATTACCGATAGTTGAATAGGGTTACCATTTAGAACAAGTAACCTTTTTAACCAAACACGACAAATTTGGGTGGTTGAAGGACACAACCCATACAATGGTGCTCAATATAAAAGAAAGACAATAAAGAAAGGTGATCACATCCTCGATACCATGAGGACTCACCAAGTCTTCAACTCCTTGCTCTACTAGAAACCTAGACACGAGAATGTATATCAATATCATCGGTCCCTACATTTGATAAGAATGTAGTCAGGAGTATGCATTAGTACAAAAGTACTGAATATCGTAGCTAGCATAACATTACAAGAGCATAACATAAAGGTTAGTCAATCAGAAGACTATTCCATAATCATAAGAGATACTTTATAAAACATAAACTAAAGGTGTAAGACACAACAAAATAGTCATAAGAATAATATCCAACAAAAGAATAATATAAGCAATGTCAACCCTTAGTCCTTCACATCATAAAAGGAACACTTTATAAGTAGCTTCAAGTCATACGTGTGTAATGCATGGATAAAACCCCATAATCTCACCCATACTAAGTACCACCTTAGGATATCATACATACTTACCATCTTTAATCTCATCCTTATCTTATGTCTCATAGACAAGGGAGCATTCACCTTTAGTCAAACATATCAAGGAAGGCAAATATTGCAACAATCCAAGCAAAGCATACAACACATAAGAGAACACTTCATTAGAAACCTTAAGGCATGTCGTGAAATGCATGGACAAGACCCCATAATCCTACCCATGCTAAGCAAGTCACTTTAGGTTCTCATTCATACTAATCATTCTTTTGATGCATGCCAACATCATCTCTAAGGACTTTGAAAATACTACGAGATACTTATTTAAGCATATCTAAGTTAGTCATTTATCTTGTTCCCTTTGAACACTAGGAGATACTTCCTTAAGTTCATTTCTCCTCTTGTTATTCTTGAATACTATGGATTTTAAAGGTTTTTAAGGGTTGATCTAATATGCTTCTCTACTCTTCTTATGATATCTAATATGCTTATGATATGTCAACTAAAGGTTAACTTGGGTCACTTATGATCCTAGATACCGTGTTACGTCAAGGGGGTAGCCTTGGGCGTGACAAGAACTATGTCTAATTAAAAGACTCTAACTGACTAGAATTGTTGGGACATGCCCCCAACTAGTTCTAGAAAAAATGAAACAAAAAGGGAAGACTGAATATAAAACATGCAAATCATACTCGAAGAACGAAGACCCACCACCACTGATATGGCAGAATACACATTATAAATCGATCTATACATTATCTAAATGCTCAAGACCTGAATCTACATCACGAGAAGATGCAGCATAGAGTATGTGTCATCAATTGAAAGCTACTCAGCATGCATGATAGAATAAAGCTTAGAAAGCTACTCAGCATGCATGAATATTTAGAGTTTTTTAGGGATTAGGTCTTTTTAGTGTTGTTTTAGGTTTATGGTTTTATGATTAGCGGTTTTAAATGTTTTTAGGGTTTGGTTTTATGATTAGCGGTTTTAAATGTTTTTAGGGTTTGGTTTTTAAGTATTAGGGTTTATAAAGGTTTTTTAAATTTATCTTTTTAAACGTTTTTTAAGGATTTAGGTTTTCATGGAGCTTAGGGTTTCTTAGGGTCTAGGGTTTGTTAGTGTTTCATAAGGCTTGGGGTTTAGGGTTTTTCCCCAGGATTTAGGGTTTAGGGTTTTTTTGGGTTTAAGGTTTATGGTTTCTTAGAAACTGACTTTTCTTAGGTTTAGGCTTTAAAGAATTTTTAAATTGTTGATCTAATATACTTATTATATGCCAACTCTGTGTTAGCTTAGGATCACTGGTGATCCTAGATCTCGTATTACGCCAAGAGGGTAGCCTCGGGGCATGAAACAAACTATGTCTGAATAAAAGCCTCTAACTGACTAGAGATGTTGGGGCATTCCCCCAACTAACTCTAACAAAATTAAAACAAAAATGGAAGTCTGAATATAAAACATGTCAATTGTCCTCGGAGAACGAAGACTCACCTGTGATATTGCTGAATTCCGAGTGCGGAATCGATCTACAAGTGATCTCAATGCTGAAAACCTTAACCTAAATTACGAGAAGATGTATCGTATAGTATGTGTTAGTACTTGAAAGGTATTACGCATTGATAATAGTGTTTTGGGATTAAGATTAGCTAGGGTTTTTTTTAGTTTTAGGGTTTTAAATAGTTCTAGGATTTCTATATTTCTTATGATTTAGTGGTTCTTAGGGCTTAGGGTTTTAGATTTAGGATTTTATTGGGTTTTTAACATTTAGGGTTTCTAAGGGTTTAGTCTAAAATGTAGGGGGGAAGGAATTAGGATTTCTTTAGGTATAAAGTTTAGCATTTATGGTTTCGTATGGTTTAGGTTTTAGGTCTAGGTTTTTTATTTAAGGGTTTAATGTTTAGGACTTAAGTTTTTAAGGATTTTTTAAGGATTAGAGTTTCTTTCCATTTAGGGTTTAAAAGGGGTTTTAGGCTTTTTATGACTTTTAAGGTTTATGGGTTCATACGGCTCAAGGTTTCTTTGGGTTTTGGGCTTAGAATTTTAGATTTAGGGGTTTTAAAGGGTTTTTAGGTTTAGTGTTTTTAAAGGTTTTTTAGTTTTTTGGTTTTCTTAAAGTAAGTGTTTCGTAGGTTTTAATGTTTCTTTGTGTTTCATAAGGCTTGGGGATTTGGGTTTTCCCCTAAGGTTTAGGGTTTAGTATTTCTAAGGGTTTAGGGTTTACAATTTCTTATGATTTAGGGTTTCTTAGGTGTAGGCTTTTAAAGGTTTTTAAGGTGTTGATCTAATATGCTTATGATATGCCAACTCAGGGTTAACTTAAGGTCACTCTTGATCCTAGACAGAAACCTCAATTGCCAAGACATGGATTTTTTAAGGTTTAGGTTGTCCTCTTCCCCTTACCTTGATGTTAATTCATATTATTCACTTGAATTCCTTATGATGGAGATGTTCTATTAACTTGTACATTAAAAACACTTGTTTCCTTCATATTCTAATGGTGAAGCTATAGAACAGAACTCTTTGGAGATTTTATGGCTTTCCTTGGGAGTAATTTTCTTGAAAATAAGTGATGAGAGAGAGGTGATCAACTTGAGTGCTTTAGATGTCCCTTTTGGAAGTTTTCACCTAATAAATTGGAGAAATAATATGTTCCTTTACTTTTAATCAAGAAGGTGCATCACCTCTTTAGTTTCCTACACATGTTTTTAAGCAGCTGCATCAGCTACTTCCTCTTTTCACTTAAATTCAGTCCACTTATTCTAAGTAGGTGCATCAGCTACTTGCTCTTTTCACTTAAATTCAATCCACTTATTCTAAGTAGGTGCATCACCTATCTGCTCCTTTATAATTTAGTCCACTAATTCAAAGTAGGTGCATCACCTACTTTCTCCTTTTGACTTAAAATTCAGTCCATTAACTCTAAGTAGGTTCATCACCTACTTGCCCTTTTTCACTTAAAATGCAATCCACTAATTCTAAGTAGTTGGATCACCTACTTGTCACCTACTAGCATAGTTTAGTCAAGCAAGCACCTCAATTATTTTACAGCATTTTCCCCATCTTAAATTCTTTACAAGACCGTAGCACTAAATACACACTTGACCACTTTGACTTTCATATCGAATACCACCTTTTGCCATCTCGAGTTTGAATTGTTTTTTTAGTTCAATTATTCGAATATGTGTTGTAAGGCACAGGGTTTTAAAACTTTAAACATATTCTATGATCACCAGTCGCATAGGAAACCGAGTCCATAACTATACCACAAGGAAATTTTCAAGCGACATATACATAGAACTAGTTCACCTAGAATATGGGGTATTACAATTTCCTTGGGTTTAGCGCTTAGGATTTTAGATTTAGGGTTTTTTGGTGTTAGGGGTTTTAAGGGTATTTTAGGTTTAGTGCTTTTAAAGGTGTTTTTAGGGTTTAGGATTTTTTAGTTTTAAGTTTTATTGGTGTTTCATAAGTCTTAGGGTTTCGGGATTTGCCTAGGGCTTAGGGTTTATGATTTAAGGTTTCTTAGGGGTTTCAGATTTCTTAGGTTACGATTTTAAAGGTTTTTAAGGTGTTGATCTAATATTCTTATGATATGCCAACTCAAGGTTAGCTTAGGGTCACTTGTGATCTTATGTCCTCTGTTACGTCAAGGGGGTAACCTTTGAGCGTGGAAAAATATGATTGAATATAAACCTTTAATTGACTTGAGATGATAGAGACATGCTCAAGCTAACTATAACAAAACTAAAACTAAAATGAATGGTTGAATATAAAACATGTCAATCATCCTCAAAGAACGAGAACGCACCACTAATATTGCTTAATACGGATCAAGAAGCGATCTCTGCGTAATCTAAATGCCGAGGACCTGAATTGAACATATATATAATTTAATAGACCATATTTGGTTAAGGGTTTGTAGGTTAGGGTTTAGATATTAAGTTTTTATAGGATTTTTTTAGGTTTACAATTTTTTTATTTAGGATTTTTTAGGATCATTGTTGTTTCTATGGTTTAGGAGTTCTTAGGGCTTATAGTTTTTGTTCAAGGTTTTTTAGTTTTAGGGTTTTTAGTTTTCGTTTTACTTAGAATTTAGGGTTTATTAAGGTTTGGGGTTTATCCCTAAGGTTTAGAGTTTAGGTTTTTTATGATTGGAGTTTAACATTTAAGGTCTTCTAGTGTTTTTTGGGTCTTTTAGGTTGTAAGGTGTAGGGTTTATGTTTAGGATTTTTCTAGGGTTTACGGTTTAGGTTTGTTATGTTTAAGATTTTAGAGGGTTTTAGGTTTATAGTGTTACACCCCATATTGTACAAAATACTAGTTCAATTTATATTACACTTCAAAATGCCTTGTGGTATAGTTATGCACTTGGTTTCCTTTCCGACTAGTGATAATAGAATTGGTTTGAAGTGAACTACCCATAAATTTTGATACGACCCTATTAATTTGAGTCGATGGATGTATTTAAACTTGAGATCTTATGGTGGTAATTTGAATCTAAAGTTTAAATTGACATAGTATATATAAGTTTTAAGTTAAGTTAAAGGTATTAAGGTCTAGAAATGGAATAAAATATTGAGGTGCTTGCTTGACTAACTAATATAGTAGGTGACAGGTAAGTGCACCACCTACTTTGACTATTGACCAGTCCTAACGATCAAGTAGGTGTATCACCTACTAAGAATCTTTTGACCATGTTATTGGCCAAGTACACTATCACCTACTTGCATTAATCTGGCTCAAGTTGATTAGAAGAATAAGGGGGAAATGGAAATCCAAGGCCCAATTTGCCAAGCCCACAAGAAATAATTTGAATGGAAAAGTAGGTGCACCTACTAAAATGTGTGGCGTAAATTGAAGACACGTGTTGGCTGCAAATGCAAGAAAGGTGGGAAAAGTCTCAATATTCTTAAGTCCAAAAGGCCCGAGTAGGTGGATCACCTACTTGATGAATTATGGCAAAAAATGAGTCAGAAATTTGGACAAAGCAGGTCCATTTTAAAAGGGACTGATATCAGATTTTTCCAACCATTTTTACTTTGACAAAAAAAATATGATTTCTAGAGCTTCCTCTCTTCTCTCTCTTCGATTCATACAACAACTATTAAATACCATTAGGGTTCTTGAATATTAGGGAGTTGAAGCTATTGAAAGATATAATTTAAGACTAGTTAAGGATGACAACCTTTACCTTGAAGAATCAAGTCTTAGCAAGTAGTAATTCTGTACACCAAGGTACGTTACTCCAATTTTCTCCCTCTTGTGCTTAAGTTAATTAGGACACTTGGTAGTTGGAAATTTTTTCCTTTACATGTTATATTGGGGAGGATGCTCTGGTGATTAGTGCATGCTTACTGCTCGGTTACTATTTTGATGAGATCAAGTAGCTCAAATTTATTGTTAGCTACTAATATTAGTCTTACAACTTATTTTACTGTACATTAGTGTTCTGAAGAAAAGGAGCTTAAGTCATACGCTTTGAATTGTATAGCGAGGAATGTAAGTTTATTGATTTCCTATTTATTTAGCATGAATTCGAACACTTGCATTACAAAAAGTAAGCTTTCTGAGAGCCCTTTGTAGTGGCTGATCCATAGTTGCACTTCCTACTCCCTAAAGCATTAAAGTGAGTACTCTAATATGTGTTTTTGTTACTAAACGTACATGCTTACTCTACCAAGTATTAGCATGCAAGGTTTAAACTTGTTTCATCGTCAAAGTACCCTTGGCAAATATTTATCTTATATAAATCAAAATGATCCTAGATTACACATGGTACATATGTTTATATGTTTGTCATACAATCTTCCCATATCATGCTAACTTACTTCAATTATCTATATATATGTCATCTTGTGACCTGTTCATATATTCCCTGTATTGCTTCTTAATCCCATTGTGTTACACTATAATATTACCTCACAAGATCCCTACTTGCTCTATTGTACATATTATATGTACTTTCTTGGAATATGTATCCATCCTTAAGTTGAATCTGCCCACGTTCTCGTTGGGTTTCACTTTCATGTATACTTTGTATTTGATATTAGTTAGTGAGTTTTTCAACTACCATATATAGTTCAAATCTCTTGGCTGAATATTAAATGTCTTCATTTCATATGTACTTCAATTTGAGATGTCAAAATTGTTAGTGAGTCATATGAGCCCCTAAGTATTACACGTTCATATCACATTTGCTTATTATGTCATTATTATTGTAGTTAGTCCATATTCATATGTCTTCTAATACTGGTCCATAGTTCCAAATCTCAACAATGATGATGACCACAAAATAACAATCCCGAAAGAGTTATTATAAAAAAAGAACAATTTCAAAAGAGTTATGAACATCAAAACAACAATCTCGAAGATTAAAGAATCTAAGTGAAGTAATCTATATAATTATGGGGGGAAGCCAAGGGGAAAATGCCTAGCATGGGTCAATCTCAATTGGCATAGTAGGGTGGCAAATCAGGGTTGAAAGCCTAGCATGGGCCGATCCCAATTGGTACGAAAAGGTGGCAGCTCAAGGGGAAAACCCTAGTATGGGCCAATCGCAATTTGTCAAATTATGAAGATAACACCCCACAGGTTAAAATACCAATGAAGGGTCATCCTCTTCACTGATCACCTGGTCATTTGTATCATATGTCTTATTAATGTTATAATGCATAGAAAAGTATAGAAAAGAATGTAATATACGCGATTCTACAAGTATAAGCGAAAATGGTCTACAATCCTTATATATTGGTATTTGGTTTCACTTGAGCTCTCATTTAACATACGGTTGTATTATGTCTTACATATTCAATACATTTTTTTGCACTAACATCCCTTATTGGGGACGCTGCATTTCATGCTGAAGGTACATGTACTTAACTAATAGATCTCCCCAATAGAAGTACATGATACTCAGCGGTTGTTGGTGAGCTCCAGGTTAATCGGGCTTTGCCGAGTTTTTACTATGCATAATTTCATAGTGGTACCATCATGGATTCTAGTCGAGTCTTTGTACAAATTGTAAAGCTATCATCTGTAAAACACCGCGTAGCCAAAATAGACCAAAAATCAGTTTTTTCAGAAAAATCTGCAGGTGCAACCAACGGTGGCATCGACGGTCCGTTCAATAGACGACGATCCATCTTGCAAAATCGTCGATGGGATCAGAAACTTCGAAAAATTCAGCCAGGAAAAAACGGCTGAGTCTTGATCGACGGATGGGCCGACAGTCCGTAGTCCGTGACCGTCCATCGAGACCCCCATCCACCCACTCTTTGACAAGAGCTACGGATGACCAGCAAGGTCCATAGGTGGACCTACGGTCCGTAGGTGGAAATTTTGCAAGCAGTTAAGGGGAAATGCAGTTGGGTCAACTTCAAATGGTCATAACTCTTAGCAAAAAATGAATAATATGTCCCATTACCAACTAACAGATAGAAAATTGAATTATCTTTCCATATCCACTGACCTTGCTAAAATCAGACCTCTGAGTAAAAGGTTATGCCCATTTTAGTAAAGGTCTGTCAAATAGGCCCTGACGATAAAACCAACGACGGAGCATCGGGAAGACGACGGACCGCCATCCCTGGCCGTCGTTTGGCCCAACAACAACTTTTCTAGGGGTCTTTTTGACCTTTACCACTCCGTTTAAACCCTAAGTTACGTCATTTTGACCCTAAATCATCAGATTTTAGTCAGTTTAACCCTAGAAACATAATTAAAATATATACAAGTCAAATCATTAAATAAAATCTAAGAAAACTAGAAGCAAGAAAGGAGAAAAAACTCAACAACCCCAGTTCAAGAACACCACAAGTTCCAGCAGTTCTAGCCCCGAAACTTAAGTATTTCTCCGTGGCTTTCACCACCAGGTATTTGGATTTAACTAGTGGGTTCCTTTCACCCATTGGGTCCCTAGTTTCCAGTCAGATTTTTGATTCTATTATCATTATAGAACCTAGGGTTTCTAGAACTTCATAGACCTATTAAATATATGTTCCAAATCATATTATCATGTTATTATTCAATTTATTGCATCAATAGCTTTGTATTTCTTTAGTTCTTGAATTACACATGATAGGTCATATATTTTTGACACTTCAGATATACATGCCTCATTTATAAATGCATAATTACCAGATTAATTGTTGCATTCTCAGTTTGCATATTTAGTTTTGAGCTATCCAGCATTTACAGAAACTCAGAAATAATCAATAAATTTTCAGAATTCATGGGAGTAGCATAATACCGAGTTGGACTAGGGATCAGCGTACCCAAATAGTCCCAGAACTACTAGCCAAGTAGGTTGTAAGTCCCCTCTGTGGGTAATCAGCTTAGTGATCACGCCATCATGCCTTTATACTTCTTGCAGTGTATATTGGGTCATCTCGATGGGGCGTATACATCGAACTCCACATTTAGCTCATGTTGTTTTAGTATCGGTTATTAGTAGCCCCCACAGATTATTCACATTCTCTGCATTGACCATTTATCAGTATATTTAGTTTCAGCATGTTATAAATTGGTCATTGCATCAAGTTAGCTCAGAATTCAGTTTATCATGTCAGATTATTATACTTGCTATTTTGCTTGTTCACTTATGTTTTATTTCAGCTATACTCTATCCTACATGCTCGGTACCTTTCAAGTACTGACGCATACGTGCGCTACATCTTCTCGTGATGTAGGTTCAGGTTCTCAGCATCCAGATCACGCATAGATCGATTTCTCGATCTCATGTTCAGTACATTCCGTGGTGAGTCCTCATTCTTCCAGGACAACAGTCATGAGTTTCATTTCAATCTTTAGTCATTTAGTTTCAGTTTTTGCTAGATTTAGCTGGGGCTTGTCCCAGTATTTCTAGTCAAGTTTAGAGGCTATTTTCAGACAGTTAGATTCAGCTTAGTATTGAGTTAATATTTCTTTCGTATTAAACTCATTGTTTTCAAAAATCTCAGCTATAGAATATGGGTAAACCCCATCTTTTCATATTGAATTATGATTTAGCTTCCGCATTAGTTTATTATCTTTAATATGATCATGATCATGTCAGCAGGGTTAGCTTGGGATCACTTGTGGTCCTAGGTTCCGTGTCCGCGTCTCAGGGGTAGCCGGGGCGTGACAATCTGTATTCATAGTTTCACCATCACATGTATTAGTTCATTCGGTCAACTTGTGTTGTATATAAAGCTCTCATAAAGAAAATTGCCTACATAGTAGTTTACTTTCTCATCATTGATCACTTGTAAAGCATGTGTTTATATGGTACTTGTCCGTCTAACCTAGGGTTGGGGTGTGACAAAAGTAGTATTAGAGCAGTTCGTCCTAGGGAGTCTACAAAGTCGTGTCTAGTAGAGCCTTACTTATGAATGTGTTGTGAGCCACATTTATATTTAGGGGGTTGCTTGGACATTTAGGAAATGTTTCCTTCCTTCATATTCTAGATCGCGCAATAGAGCGACGTTAAACCATCAATTTCCATTTGCACCAGATCATGCTATTGATATTATGCGTACGATGGTTTAGGTTAACGGTAGAAAAAATGTCAATATGCAACCTACAGAAAATGATTTGATGTTATCAGAATTTAAACTAGATATACCTCATTTTATTTGTCTGTTCCACTCCACAAGGTATGTAAAGACTTTCATGTTGTATGCCTCCAAGTTACATTTTTACCATATGCTTAAAAATGATGGGTTACCTAATTACATTCCTAAGCAAATATTCTTGGGAGGATGTGTCCAACTATTGAGTTCTATATTTCCTCCATATTAATAGGATCTATTCCTGTAGAGGACACTTGTTCTTAATCTGGATATACATAGAATGTTTAACTTACACATGTTCTCAAAATTGATGTTGGTGAACCAGTTCTTTTTATTGGAAGAAGGCAGTGGCACAATCTGATAGGTAGATGTAGCAGTGCAATAGTGTTACTAGAGATACCCCTAATTAGTTGACAATACCCAAATTTTCACCATATATCATCCCGGATATGTTAATATTTGGCTTTTATATGGTATGTGCCAACAACTCCAAATAAGTACATATAACATTTATATTCTTTTATGGTTATGAAACTTAGGGATAAGCATGCTACAAATGATATATGTATAGTAGTTCCTATTATGATCTATATTTTGGCTATTGAGGATTAGTATGCGACTAAAGGGTAAGGTTAACAAAACGAAAGACCTAAGTTGTGATTAGTCAGGTTGTACATAGTGAGATATAGTACATGAAGCTACTAATTTTGATTAAAAGGTACTTGTTAGATATGAAGCATGTGAAAATGAAGCTTGAATTACACGGGACGAATATGTACATAGAACTACTCGTTAGAAACAGATGGGATATGTCAAATTCCCTAAACATAGGAGTATGGGTGATATGAGGATGCTATAGAGGAGTGAGATAGGTGATTATGAAAGAGAGGTTGCTAAATGTATGAGGCAATAAAAAGGTATCAACACTTAAATCCTAACAAGTTATAATTGCGCACTCGGGAAGAACTTTGTGAACCTTTGTTAGACAGAGAGATCATTTTAGAATTTATCAATTATTGATATTTCGTCCTGATAACAATAAGAAAAAAGAGGGGAATAGAAAGGCTACCTAGATAAAAGATACAGGGAGCTAGTTCATCTACATTATTAGTACAAAAAAAGTAGAGCATTATTCATATGTATAGATTTACATCAAATAGAATAGAGCTACTATAGGGTTCATTTAATGTATACCTGCTGCAATTCATCAGTTATAGTCCATTTAAGGGAGAGGAATAGTTGATGATATGCTAGTTGTTGTTATATGCTATCTTGCATGAGAAAAGAGTCAGAGAACCCTCACTCATTATAAAAAAAGAGGGGATCTTCTAGTATGACCAGACCTATTTAAGCCTGAATCGTCTAACTCGAAGACGTTATGAACTTCATATGTACTTGACATTTACACGTTATTAGAGTTCATGTTTTATGGTGCGTTCAAGCTTCACTACTTATTTTCTATTTCGACCTTCAAAGGGCACGAGTCATCGAGAGTTATATAACACAACCTAGTAATGAAGACAAAGTTATCCTCAGCCTCCTACTCTAAAAGATGAACTATTAAGGATTTTCTCTTTCTACCTTGACTGTAGTATTTATATTAACCTAGACGGAAGCCAAGTCCCATTAGCAGAACCACCTATAAGTATTCTTAGGAGATTGAAGAGAGTAGATGGGCAAATAAATTGTATTTGTTTTTAGGTGAGTAAGGAATATGAGCATAACTAACCCTCTTGTGACTTAACACTTAAGATAGAGTGTTTTCCCTTATTATGGTAAAGTGGTTGTATAGGATATCTCGTAGTTTCCAAAGATGGTTTGATATATAATTATACATGATGCATGTTCTATAACTTATCTATTTGTATGTCATTTTCCCATTGTGGATTACATTCTCACAGGTTACCTAATGTCATAGAGTGCTTACATGTAAATGTTATACACTTCAGAGAACCTTTGTTTATTGTTATATGTTTTCATAGGACCTTTTCCTTACATGTTATTTATTGCATTGGTTACTTTCCACATCTTACTTGTCCATATTGTGTGGGTATTGCATGTTAATTGATCATATGCTATGAGAAAAGTTGCTCATGGGTTATATGACTTACATATCACTTGTTTACATGTCATAAGATCATAAACCATTTCTATGTATATTACATGCCTCGTAGCCTACTTGCTTAAACATTGCATGCCTTATAGCTTTTATAGTCATGTGTCATGTTTTCACTTGCTCATATTTCATAAGTGTACTTATTGACATGTTAGTCCACCAATCCATGTGTATAATGCACTTGATCAATGTGACTTGTGTTTCGTAGTTCATATTTCATACTGTCTACTTGCTTACGTATTATATATTTTTAGCATTAGTACTCATGCATCATGTGCTCATCTAGTCCATTTCCTACATTCCTTATAGTTTATTCGCACACACACTACCCTATGAACCATATCCGTGTGTACACCATATATTTCTATCGCTTAATGCCCGTATATTATGCACTCTCTTTTGTGCTAATCTGCATATGTGTCATATCCAATGTGACTTATTTATTTGTACACTGTTCCCCTTTATGATTATTGACTTAAGTTTTGGATATTTTTGGAAAACATTTCCCTGTATCATTATGTAGTGAAGATTTTGACCAGAAAAGGTTGCACATATTTGTAAATTTTATCACAACGATAGACAGATATGCGTTCTTATACCCACCTCTGAAAAGCACCGTGAGATAAAAAAAGAAGAAGGGAAAGTAAAGCCTTGATAGTTTAGGCCTATGATTTTGTGTTTTTTACTATAGTTATTCTTGGTAGTGACTGATCCATTATTGCATGTCCTACTTACTAGAGCATTAACGTGAGTACTCTCATATGAGTTTATTACTAAATGTGCATTCTTACTCTACCAAGTATTAGAATGCAACATTTAAACTTGTTTCATCGTGAAGTAGCCATGGCACGCATTTACCTAATACAAATCAAAGTGATCATAGATTAAACATGGTACATAAACATATGTTGGATATACAATCTGCACATATCAAGCCAACTTGCTTTAATCTTCTAGTCCATCATATATGTTATCTTGTCACATGTTCATATGGTCCCTTTATTAGTTATTACTCCAGATTGTGTTAGACTATTATATTAACTCACAAGATGTCTACTTGCTCTATTGTACATATATATGTACTTACTCGGAATATGTATCCGTTCTTAATTGGATCTTTCCACATTCTTCCTTGGTTCCACATTCATGTATACCATGCCTTTGATATTAGTTGGTGAGTATTTGGCTATGATATAAAGTTCAAATCTCTTTGACGTAAGTTAAATATCTTCACTTGATATGTGCTTTAAGTTGAGATGTCAAAATGCTTACTAAGTCGTAGAATCTCCTACGTATTACGCTGGTGTCACATTTGCTTCCCACATCATTGTCATTATTGTAAGTATATATACGTATGTCTTCTACTACTGGTCCATAGTTTAAAATCTCAACAATGATTATGATCACCAAAACAATAATCTTAAAAAAGTTATGATTATCCAAAGAACAATCTCAAAAGAGTTATGAACATCAAACAACAATCTCAAAGATTAAAGAATCTAAGTGAAGCTATCTGTATAATTATGGGGCATTCAGGGGCAAATGCCTAGCATGGTTCGATACCAATTGGTATAGAAGGGTGGTTGCTCGGGGGCTAAATCTTAGCATGGGTCAATCCTTATTAGCATGGAAGGGTGGCAGCTCAGGGGCGAAAGCCTAGCATGGGCTGATCCAAATTTATGGAATTATGAGGACAACATCCCAAGGGTTAAAGCGCCATGCACGGGTCATCCTCTTCTACCGCTGATCAGCTGGTCATTTGTATCATATGTCTTATAAATATTATAATGCACAGAAAAGAAAAGAAAAAAATGTAACGTACACAATTCCACAAGTATAAGCAAAGGTGGTCTCTAATCCTTATCTATTAGTATTTGGTTTCACTTGAGATCTCATTTTACATATGATTAGGGGTATGCATTGCTCGATATTATCGGTTCGGTTTTATGTATTATAGGTTTGGTTTATCGGTTTTTGGTTTGTAAATATGCTAACCCGATAACAAACCAATAAAATATTCTTTATCGGTTTGTAGTTTAAAGGTTTTTTCGTAGTTATCGGTTCGGTTTTCAGTTTACCTAATAAGAAATTATCCGTAAAATATTATATGACTTCTAACTTCTCTAAATATAGTACAAAGACTATAATTACATGTCACCGCCAAAACATAGTATGTGATTTTTGATGTTTATCATATTACTAACCTTTACAAACTTGCAAATGCTACAACCTACAATTACAAACTAAAATTAGTATCAAATAGTCCAAACAATGGTAAAATTAAAACTAAAACTAAAATAAAATAACTAGAATAGCGAACTCTTACTTTAGTCTTTACGTTTTAGAAAACAATAAAAACTAGCAATGCGGCCTAGTGTGGAGTGAATAGAGTACTAAGAATTTGATGTACTTATAGTGTTTAGTTATATATCAAATTATTAATATTTTATAATTAGGAAGAGTAAAATAGTAAATTATTACCATCTTATTGGGTTATTGTTTTACCCTATATCCCAATTGTAAAAACAGATACCGAACCAATAACTTAATAAATTTTTTTATAAGTCCATCAAAAACCCAATAACCCAATAGCATTTTTTCGGTTCGATTTATTAGTCTATTAGGTTTTTGCGCACCCATACATATGATTGTATTATGCCTTGCATATTTAGTATATTCTTTTATACTAACATCCCTATTGGGGAAGTTGCATTTCATGCTGCAAGTAAAAGTACTCAACTACTAGATCTCTCCAATAGAAATAGATGATACTCAGCAGTTGTTGGTGAGCTCCAGGTTGATTCGAGGCTTTGCCGAGGCTTTACTATGTGTATTTTCATAGTTGTGCCATCATTGATTCAAGTACAGGCTTTGTAGACATTGTAAAACTATCGTCCGTATTCATAGTTTCACTTGTATATATTGGTTCAACTAGTCAACATTTGTTGTATATCAAGATTCTCATCAGTAAATCTATCTGTATCGTAGTTTAATTTCTCATCATAGGTCACTTGTAAAACATGTGTTCATATGGTACTTGTCCGCCTCACCTAGGGTTGGGGTGTGACAACAACATAATCTTATTTAGAGTGTAATTGAGGAAACCTTTCAAGAGAGACTCACATTCACTAGACACGTGTGTGTATATATGTGAGGAAACCTTTCACAGAAGCACCTTTATACAACACATGTTCATACTTTACTGGTCATATAGTTATATCATGCATCATAAGATTTAAAGGTGTACATGAGAATTATCCTTTTAATCAGTACCCTAAACATATCATACTCATAGTTATGCATGAGGTGTGCGTGTACATGTTGGTCCTCATAGTTAAATAATAGCAACAACATTGTTATTTAAGGAACTTCCCTTCAAAGGATCATAACACATTGACAATATGCCCAAGTCATGAATAATTCACACATTGACATTGTTATTCAGACCACTCACCCACCCTTCATCATATGAGACATACACATTCAACACTTGAAAAATTAACTCCTAACATGTATAAGATTACGCATTCATATAGGGTTCATGTAGGTAGGGGTCATTCAACAATAGTAGTTAACATAATCAATCACGTAGACCACACCTTATCCCTAACATTATCATTCACATTACACTTCTCATCATCTACACACATTAAACATCACACTAGCATTGAAGATTTCATACATAACCTTCATAGAACAACTTCATAAATATATGCATCATGATCAACAATTACCTTGCAACTATTGCCTTAAAGTCCATGATCACAACATACATAGAAGAATTAAACACCTCCATCATAAGTGGATCAAACAATACAACATCAATTCTAATACTATAGACAAGAAGTTAGGTCAACTTATCAATTCTCGAAGACATGATCATCATAGATATTTCTCAACAATTCATAATCAATCTCTAAATATAAAAATAGCATTCAATAATACACCACAATATAAGCTTAATTCAATTAACATACAATCAAGATCACAGAAACCTTCATTTCCTAAATTGAGAGTTTATGAATCTCATGGGTTCTTCAAGAAATTTCATTGAAAATCATCTTAGAAACCTTGATTAAACATTAATTTATCATTAAAATGACTTTGAAAACACTTTGACAATTAATTTCTAGTTTAGATTGGAAATTGGGAAATTTGATCATTGAAACTCTTTAGAAAACCTTTGATACAACTCCTTGAATGAAAGGATATTCAAGAATCAAGAGTTACCGTACCTTATTTATTGAAGACTCACGAAAACAGAAGAAGAAATCAGTTGAAAACCCATCTCCTAGATTGAGCTTGAGCTTGGCCTCCGAAGGAGTTTTAGAGAGAATCTATTTCGAGGAAATGGTTTAGTTTTGAAGAATGAATTCTAGTTTGGGATTTTAATGTTTTAATTAACTTAAAATACCCTAAAATAGGTACAATAACCGTCGATTATTTAATTAGAACATGGAGTGAATTAACCAATACATTATGTGGCCGAACACTTGACAGTGTTGCAGGTGACCATTGACGGCTACCATCCACAAACCGTGGATGGGTTGACGGCCCGTCCTGGTCATTCTTGGAATGCGACTAAGGCTCCCCAAGTTGGGGTCTTAGATCCCACAACTATGTGTGGAGCCATGGCCCCTTCCTTTGGGGCGTCGATTAGGGGCATAGGTCAAGGTGTCTTGATAGATTTTTGGCCAATGTTTGGATCCTCCTTGGGTATTTATACCCCGAATTTTTGACCCTAAAAACGATCATCCAAAAGGTACTTGTTAAATAAGAAGCATGTGAGAATGAAGCTTGAATTACACAAGCCCAAATATGTATTTAGAGCTACTCATTAGAAATAGATGGGATATGTCAAATTCCCTAATCATAGGAGTAGGGTTGATATGAGTATGCTATACAGGAGTGAGATAGGTGATGTCACGACCTAGATTCTCGAATTCAGATCACAACCGACGTCGTTGACCTCTCATAGATCGCAGACAAGCCTCATCTTGCATTCATCACATTCATATGGTTATTTTTAGCGGAAAATTTAAAAATTTTAAATGCATGAAGTAAACATAGACTTCATATAGTTATTTCATGAATTCATCATATACTAAGCTCAACATAAATATAAAAACCATCTATCATAAGAATCAATTTGAAATAGAATAAGAATATATCATAAATACGTTGCCAAACACGGCCTTACTACAAAAGATACGAAATGAAAGTATGAAAGAAACGCTAGGGACAACATCCACTACCTTTTTTCTAAAACTAAGGCTAGACTAAAACTGTAGCATCCTCAAAATCAAGAGGACCTACCAAATGGTCTGGAGAAACGCTGATGTCCAAACCGTTGCATGATCTATAAAATAGTAAATAGTAGGGGTTAGCACACCACTTGTGCTAAGTATGGGTGTATTCACACATACACATAAGGCTATGCATGATCAAAGAAAGCTCTTCCTAAACAACATGCTATTTCTGGAAAGCCTAGTCACTAGACTTTCCTGAATCGTTAGTTGTCAATTGTGGTATAAATATGATGTATTTTGATGCCCTAAAAGCACACAACTCATTTCTATATGATTACAAAACATTAGTATCATCAACATAATTTTAGAACAACTCGGGCGAAGATTTGAGATTTTTTACACTATATATTCATTACCTTTCATAAGCAATTCTCTATTGATCAAGCCATTGATTTCATTACTTTCATGTTTTATATATTACACATTTCATATACACGAGACTTTGGAATCTTTGATGAAGCATTAAAACATCTCAAGTGAGGGCCCAACATATGGAACCTCAACCCGAGGGCCTTCTTTAGCAAACACAAAGTCTGCTTCATTCGTTCATTCGTACTTCACATTATTTATTCATTCATTCGTAGGCTGGTGTAAACACCAGCTATACCTAGATGAAGTTTAAGACTCTCATTGGGATCATGAAGTGCAATGACCAAGAATGACCTAATGTCATTACTTGAATCTGATTTCACCTCCTGATTGTCTTGCACAAACACCTTCGGTATCGTTCATTTCATTATCTTTCATACTTTGAGGCTGGCCTCATTCTTTCTTTGGGAACTTTAACTTTTTTCGACATAGATCATATGAGCATCATGAAATCCAGTGTCTGCCCCACACCGAAAAGAGGTGGAATCACCAGCCAAAGTGACCCGAACATGCTAGCGTATATAGGGAGCAGAACCCTGCTAGATCCCAATATTGGCAGTATAGGTTCAAAGACTAGGAGATATAAGAAAACCCATACCCGGCATGTCGGACAGTCTCATCTCATGAGAGTTATGTAAACCTCCTCCCTTCTCGAAGGAAGGCATCACCGCTCATAGCTAGCATATCGGTGCTCACTATAAAGTTCCATTACATTCAACTCATACATCGTGGAAGCTGGTTCTAGCATGAGGGCGTCATTGCTCATTAGATGATTTCTCATATTAGTATCAAGTGCGAATTGTCCTTACACTTACATATAGAGTATGATTGAGACTTGTCTCTTGATATTCAACACTCTCTTAGGTGAGTACTTTTGGTGACCTTTACATAGGCTTGGTTGAGACTTGTCTCACCATTCATCTTAGCCTCTTATCATGTTGTCACCATTTTCATTACCATCATACATTAACATAACTACTTACCTCATTACGTGAATGTTCATTTCTTCTTTATCTTCTAGTGTTGACTCAAGCATTATGGAGACTTGCTTCTTGATTGAGATTTACTTACTCTATTGATGACTGGTCATCATTACTTTACATTGATGAAATGTGAATTTTCCTAACATATCATCCTTTGGTGTTAATGAGACTGGCTCATACATTCTAACACCTTCATATGTGAGTATTCTTTTAACAAATTAGCTTATCTTAGGTGTAAGTGAGACTTGTCTCACTTCCTTTAACACCCCATTCTGGTCATTTACTTACTTTAGACCCCTTTAATTATGTTATAACTCACATTACTTACTTACTTTAGTGTAGTAGATTCATATCATCGTTTATGGACGATGAGCACTTCATTCAATGAGTTTCATGAGTTCATATGTCATTCTTTTAGAGCATGTTGGGAGTTGTCCCAATGAGTGGCATGCCCTTGATTATGGGTTCATTGAATTAGTTTAGAAGTGCTTATATTATCAGTTGATACTCTAACTACACAAGATTGGCATATGATTAGTATTGGCCTCAACCTTTGAATATTAAACTACATAACCATTTTTGTTGGCATGTGCCAATTTTTACGTATGTTCATATTTAAATTTAATATGTATGAACCATTAGCCAATCTTTTAATTATTTAACGTAATATTATAGCCATTTACATGCAGCACTTTTAGACAATGTATGTTAGCCATTTTATTGGCATATGATTAGTATTGGCATAAACAATTGGGCATAGATTTCATAACCATATTTGTTGGCATAAGCCAATTTTCATGTTCAACATGCTTAAGTTTTTATACATTATAAATTATCCAATATTTTAGTTATTTAACATAATATTATAGCCAATTCCCTACAACTTGTTTGACAATGTAGTGTTAGCCAATTTGTTGGCATAAGCAATTGGCTATAGATTTCATAACTATTTTGTTGGCTTAATAAGCAAAAGTTTCATTCAATCATGCTCCATTTGAGATACATTATTCATTAGCCAATCTTTTACTTATTTAGAGATTACATTATAGCCAATTCCCATTTAAATTTTGAACAATGTTTTTGTTAGCCATTTTATGGACATAAGGCAAACATTCACTCAAATTATGATTTCACAGAGATCTTTTTAGCTAACCTTATAACATAACTTTAGGCATAACGTTTTTTAAACATATTGGACAGCATCATACAAAAATTTGATGAATATATCATCTTTATATCGTAATATTAACAGCAAATATGCACAACAGACGTTAACATCCTCATACATAACATTTTCTAACATATCTTTAACATAGTATCATTCTTTTAATTCACATAATAACACTTAGAATCAAACGAGTCCAAATAATAGGTTCATTCAATCATTATTTAATCAAAAACCATTCACATTAAGATCACCCAGCACCACATACCAACAACATGATTTCTAACCTATTCAACATTGAAATAGTAACAAGGATACTAGGGAAAGGAGTTCGACAGGAACGACGGGAAACAACCCCCGTTTTCAAGATCTTTGAATCATTCGAAAGAAAGTTCTCTTGGAGAAAGAAGTCTAGGAGAGAAACGCAAACCTTATGTAGAACTTAATATACGAAGACCACCTTCCACTAAACTTTGAAGTAACCTTGAAATCGCCTTAGGGAAATCGATAAATTTTCTACCTTTTTCTTGCGTTCGTTGCTTAATGTTTTTACGTCGCCTTTTCTTTGAGTTTGAACGTGATTTTTAGGTTTAAAAACTGATCTTGAATTATACTGCTTAGGTTTAATAAGTTAATTTAATAAACTCATTAACCAATTACAAAAATGCCCCTCCTAAGTTGACTAAAGATAGGAGAACAAACACTTAGTCAAATCTGGAAATTGGTGTTGACTATGGTTTTGGTCAGCATTTTGACTTTATATTAATTAATTAACTACTTAATTTAATTAATTTATGGACCTAGTTAATCACTAAAGTACCCCTAAGTCATTGGAACTATAATCAACCCTTTAGGACTATATTAGGTTAAGTACTAGGATGTTTCTTGAATTATACTAGGTTAGTGTGAGGATTTCGTTTTGATCATTTAAACCAATTAATTAAATTGCTAATTTAATTAATTATGTGACCTAAGGTAATTATAAAAGTACCCTTAAGTTGTTAGGACCATAACCAATCCTTTTAACCATCCTAGGTTAGGTACTAGGTTGTCTTTTTCTTATTTTAACCGAAATCTGGAAATTGTTTTGTGATTTCGGTTTTTCCACTTTAAATTAATTAATTAAGTTTCTAAATTAATTAATTAAGTAGCTAGGTTAATTACTAAAGTACCCTTAAGTCGTTAGGATCTTAACTAATTCTTTGGACCATCGTAGTTTAGGTACTAGGTTGTCCCTTTCTTGTCTTAACCGAAATCTGAAAATTTCCTTTTTATTTTTGGTTTTAGCCCTTTTAAATTAATTAATTAATTTGATAAATTATTAATTAGGTAATATAGGGGAATCACTAAAGTACCCCTGAGTTGTTAGGACCATAACTAACCTTTTGGACCATCCTAGGTTAGGTACTAGGTTGTCTTTTTAACTATTACTAGGTTAGTGTCAACCCGGTTTTGGTCTCAGGTTGTCGGGTGCACTAATGGGTCCAATTCGGTTAGTCCTAGGTTATTTAGTTATTTAGGTAAGTAGGTTAGAGTCTGTAATTGGTAGGGAGGTTAGGCCCCACATGGAGTGGTCCCTTGTGCACGTTTTTCCCCCTAACTACCCTAACTGAATTCAGTTAGGGTGGTCCCATCCTTTGGAGCTTCTTCACATGTCTTGCACATGTCCTTGCACATGGTTTGGTTGCACTTTCCTAACTAACTATTATTTATGGTTCATTTGGGAATGTTTACTTATTGTCCCAAGGATCCTCACTATGTCCTTGGGCACTATTTAATCTACATGATCACTTTAAATGGTCATGTGTTATGGTACTAGGCTTGACACTTGGATGCCTAGTAGTTCATGTGATTTGTATAGACGACTTTTTAATTAGCTTAGGGTCTTCATTTTAGGTACATTCATTACACAAACTCATAGATACTTGAAAATTTGGCTAACACTCTCCAAGCCAACATTTTCTACTATGCCCATAATTTTCTAATATGCCCAATATTTCTAAATATTGGGCATTAGGATGCCTATTTACCCGTGATACACATTCTTAAGAACCTATTGGGATTTTCATTAAGTGTATGATTTTACGAAATGTTACAGGTGATTATGAAAGAGAGGTTGCTAAATGTATAAGGCAATAAAAAGGTATCAACTCTTAATTCCTAACGAGTTATAATGGTGCACCCGGGAAAAACATTGTGAACCTTTGTTAGAAAGAGAAGTCATTTTGGTATTGATTCAACTCTTTATATTTGGACCTAATAACCAAAATAAAAAAGAGGGGAATAGACAGGTTACCTAGATAGAAGATACATGGACCTAATTCATCTACATTATTATTATAAAAGAGAAGTAGAGCATTATTTAATGTATAGATTTCCATCAAATTGAATAGAGCTACTACAGGGTTTATTTAATATAAGCCTGCAATAATTCGTCAATCATAGTCCAGTTAAGGGAGAGGAAAAGTTGATCATATGCTAGTTGTTGTTATATGCTATCTTGCATGGGAAAAGAGTTGGATCACCCTCACTTGTTATTAATAAAGAGGAAATCTGCTAGTATGGCCAGACCTATTTATGCCCAAATCCGCTAAGTCGAAGATGTTATGAATCATGATATAAATTTATAGGTACCTGATATTTACATGTTATTAGATTTCATGTTTTATGGTGCATTCAACCTTCACTATTTATTTTCTATTTCGACCATCAAAAGGCATCAGACAATGAGCGTGATATAACACAAGCTAGTAATAAAGGAAAAGTTGACCTTATCCTCATACTCTAAAAGATGAACTATTGATAATTTTCTTTTTCTATCTTAACTGCAGTACTTATACTGACCTAGACGAAATCCAAGTCCCAATAGCAAGATTTCTTAGGTTATTGAAGAGAGTAGATGGGGAAATAAATTGTATGTGTTTTGAGGTGAGTAAGGAATATGAGCAGAACTATCCCACTTGTGACTAAACGCTTAAGATATTGTGTTTTCCCTTATTATGGTAAAGTGGTTGTATAGGATATCTCGTAGTTTCTAAAAATGTTTTGTTATATGATTATACATTATGCATGTTCTATAACTTATCTATTTGTATGTCATTTTACCTTTGTGGATTACCTTCTCAAAGGTTACCTAATGTCATATAGTTCTTATATGTAAGTGTTATCCGCTTTAGAGCCCCCTTGTTTATAGTTATATTTTTTTATAGGACCTTTTCCTTACATTTTATTTATTGCAGTGGATACTTCCACATGTTATATTGTATGGATATTGCATGTTAATTGATCATATGCCACATATAACTTGTGTACATGTCATATACATTATAAAACATTTCTATGTATATTACATGCCTCGTAACCTACTTTCTTAAACATTACATGCCTTATAGCTTTCCTAGCCATGTGTCATGTGTTCACTTGCTCATATTTCATAAGTCTACTTATTGACATGTTAGCCACCAATCCATACGATATAACGCACTGTTCTATAGCTCATATTTCACTTAGTCTACTTGCTTACATATTATATATTTGTAGCATTAGTACTCATGCATCATGTGCTCATCTAGTCCATTCGCAGACACGCTACCCTATGAACCTTATCCGTGTGTACACCATATATTTCTATATGTTAATGCCCGTATATTATGCGCTCCCTTTTGTGATAATCTGCCTATGTGTCATACCCACTATGACTTATTTATTTGTACACTATGCCCCTCTATGATTATTGACTTGAGTTTTAAACATTTTGGGAAAACATTTCCTTGTATCATTATATAGTGAAGATTTTGACCATAAAAGGTTCGGCATATTTGTAAATTTATCACAATGATAGACAACTATGCATTCTTATATTCACCTCTGAAAAGCTCCATGAGATAAAAAAGAAGGGAAAGTAGAGCCTTGATAGGTTAGACCTATGATTTTTCATTCGTTGCGTTTACAAAAAATTTGGGAGATACTATAGTTATTCTTGGTTGTGACTGATCCATAAATGCATTTCCTACTCGCTAGAGCATTAAACTAAGTACTCTCATATGAGTTAATTACTACATGTGCATGATCACTCGACCAAGTATTAGAATGCAAGGTATAAACTTGTTTTATCGTCAAGTAGCCTTGACACGTATTCCTTTTATATAAATAAAAGTGATTCTAGATTATACATGGTACATAAACATATGTTGGATATACAATCTGCCCAAATCAAGCCAACTTTCTTCAACTGTCTAGTTAATCAAATATGTCATTTTGTCTAACGTTCATACGTTCCCTTTATTGGTTATTACTCCACATTATGTTAGACTATTATGTTATGTAGCAAGATGTCTACTTTCTCTATTGTACATTTATATGTACTTACTTGGAATATGTATCCGTTCTTAAGTTGGATCTTTCCTCATTCTTCCTTCATTCCACATTCATGTATAACTTGTCTTTGATATTAGTTAGTGAGTATTTGAATATCATATGAAGTTCAAATCTCTTGGCTGAAAGTTAAATGTCTTCCCTTGATATGTTCTTCAATTTGAGATGTCAAAATGCTTACCGAGTCATAGAATCTCCTAAGGTGTCACATTTGCTTCCCACGTCATTGTCATTATCGAAAGTCTATATTCGTATGTCTTCTACTACTGGTCCATAATTCCAAATCTCAACAATGATTATGACCACCAAAATAGTGATATCAAAAGAGTTATGATTATCCAAAGAACAATCTCAAAAGAGTTATGAACATCAAACAACAATCTCAAAGATTAAAGAATATAAGTGAAGCTATTTGTATAATTATGGGTGGCAACCCAGGGGCAATGCCTAGTAATAGACCAACTGGTATAGAAGGGTGGCAGCTCAGGTGCAAAATCCTAGCATAGTCCATTCCTTATTGGTATTGTCAGACCCAACCCTAAGTGAGTCAAACAAGTACCATATGAATACATGTTTTACAAGTGACCTATGATGAGAATGTAAATTACGATGCAGATAGATAATCTGATGAGAAGCTTCATTTATAACACACGTTGACTAGCTGAAGCAGTACATGTGACAAGTAAAACTACGAATAAAGAAGATACCTTTACAATGTCTACAAAGCCTCTATTGGAATCCATGACGGTACCATTAAGAAAATATGCATAGTAAAAACTCGGCAAAGCCCCGAATCAACATGAAGCTCACCAACAACCATGGAGTATAATGTTCTTCTATTGGGGAGATCTACTAGTTGAGTACTTGTATCAGCAGCGTGAAATGCAGCGTCACCAAGAAGGGACGTCAAAACGAAAGAATATACTGAATATGTAAGGCATAATACAACCATATGTAAAATAAGAGCTCAAGTGAAACCAAATACCAATAGATAAGGATTAGAGACTACCTTTGCTTATACTTGTGGGATTGTGTATGTTATAGTATTTTCATTACTTTTCAATGCATTATAATATTTATAAGACATATGATGGTAGGAGAGGATGAACCATGCTAGGCATTTTAACCCCTGGGATGTTGTCCTCATAATTCCACAAATTGGGATCGACCCATGCTAGACTTTTGCCCCTGAGCTGCCACCTTCTTATACCAATTGGGATTGGCCCACGATAAGCTTTTGCCCCAGAGCTTTCACCCTTCTATACCAATTGGGATCGACCCATGTTAGGCATTTACCCCAGGGCTACCAGTGCTTCACTTAGATTCTTTAATATTTGAGATTGTTGTTTTGATGTTCAGAACTCTTTTGTTACTGTTCTTTGGATAATCATAACTCTTTTGAGATTGCTGATTTGGTTGTTATAATCATTGTTAAGATTTGGAACCAGCACCAGTAGTAGAAGACATAAGAATATGGACTTATGATAATGACAATGACCTGGGAAGCAAATGTGACACCAACGTAATACTTAGGAAATTCTATGACTCAGTAAGCATTTTGACATCTCAAATTGAAGCATATATCACGTGAAGACATTTAAATTTCATCCAAGAGATTTTAACTCCATATGATAGCCAAATACTCACTAACTAGTATCAAATACAAGCTATACATGAATCTGGAACGAAGGAAGAATGTGGACAAATTCAACTTAAGGACGGATACATATTCAAAGTAAGTCCATATATTTACAATAGAGCAAGTAGACATCTTGTTAGGTACCATAATAGTCTAATACAATGTTGAGTAATAACAAATAAAGGGAACATATGAACATGTGATAACATGACATATATGATGGACTAGACAATTGAAGCACCCAACAATATTTATCTATCCAATGTTTTCTTTCCTTCCCTTTCCCTTAGATCACATCTATTACAACCTTTGTATCAGGTCCTCCCCAAAACACCCAACAATATTTGATTCCTTTAAAGTCTCCTTAAGTTCTCCAAACCTCCAGTCACATCCCTTATCATAACATACATAAATCAATCCTTAAACATTATTTAATGTAACAAAAACAATATGAATCATTGTTTCTGATCACCAGCACTTGAAGAGCTAACATTACTTTTAAAACACTCAAACAATTCATAACTGAATTTAAAGAGAACTCCCCTCCATGGTTGTCCCAACATGCACTAATCACCATAACATTCTCCCAATATTATACCATGTTAAAACAACAATTTCCAATTCCCTAATACATACCAAGTGTCCTACTTAACTCGAGCACAAGTGGGAGAAAATTGTAGTAGCTTACCTACTATTGGTCCTTTGGCTGGTCAATAAGTCAAAGTAGGTAATGCACCACTTGGTCCTTTGGTTGGTCAATAAGTCAAAGTAGGTGATGCACCTACTTGTCACCTACTAGCTTAGTGAAGTCAAGCAAGCACCTCAATATTTTATTCCATTTCTAGACCTTAATAACTTTAACATAACATAGAACTTATATACACTATGTCACTTTATACTTTAGACTCAAATACCACCGTATGATCTCAAGTTTAAATACTTCCATTGACGTCAACTTAATCGGGTCGCATCAAATCATATGGAAATTTCACTTTAAACCTATTCTATTGACACTAGTCACATAGGAAACTGAGTCCATAACTATACCACAAGACAATTTATAAGAGTTATATAAATAGAACTAGTAAACATAAAATGCAGGGTGTTACATCCTCCCTCTCTTATAATCATTCTCCCTGGAATGATAGGTTCACCTGATAGGTCGGTTAATCTTGGAATTTCATAAAGAGATTTGCGAGAGTCCTCATTGTCAATAGGACTGTCAAAAATCCTTAGACTAACCTAAAATTGTGTAGACTAGTCTAGCATGACGTCTCAATAGATATGGCTCATGAAATAATAATATGAAAAATTAAACCCCTTCTTTACCATGTAATTCACTGAAGATACACAAGTAGGACTCATACAAATAAGGATTGTAATATACCTAAACAGAAGACATGTAAATTACATATCAAATGAACAAATTCTAGTAGGATTCATGTTCATATAAGAGGACCACATGATCTCATATCCTTATTTTGAGTTTTGAACGAGGAGGGTTACTTAGGATCTCTACCATATTCTATTCTCAAGTATATTATGTTATATTCTATTCCTTCCCCAATACTTATGATTGGACATTTTGAGCTTAGCTTACGAACCTTAACATAGTATCTCCTTATTTTTTGTATATGAACGGACACATAAAATCATAGGCCTAACCTATTGGTGCAGTACTTTCCCGTCTCTTTTATCTCATGACTCTTTTCGAAGGTGAGTCTTATAAGAATATAGAACTGTTAATATAAAATTGGAAGTTTTATGCCACGCCTTTAAATAGGGCATTATGTTAAGTTACACATCTATGGTTGATTAAATTTACATATATTTCCAATCTTTTCTGGTCAAAATCTTCACTACATAATGATACAAGGAAATGTTTTCCGAAATTGTTCAAAACTCAAATCAATAAGCACAGAGGGGCATAGTGTACGATGAATAACTCATATTGGGCATGACATATAGGTAGACTAGCCCATAGAGGAGCGCGCAAGGTATACGAGCATTAAGCTATAGAAATACATGGTGTATAAGTGCATATGAGCTATAGGGTAGCGTGTGAGTGAATGAACTTTAGGGAATGTAGGAGTGGAATAGATGATCACATGATGTATGAGTACATAAGCTAAGTCATGTAGTAGTTATGACATGTAGACATATCAGAAAATGAACTATGGAACACAAATCACATTGAGCAAGTTCTTTATATTGCATGGATAGATGGACTAATATGTCAATGAGCACAAATATGAAATATGAGCAAGTGAGCACATAACACATGGTCAGAAAAGTTGTATGACTTGAAATGTTTAAGCAAGTAGGCTACAAGGTATGCAAAATATATAAAAATGGTCATATGATCAATTAGCATGCATTACCCACACAATATGGACAAGTGACATGTGCGAAGGAAAAGGTCATATGAAAAGATATAACAATAAACAAAGGTGCTCTGAAGCGGATAACACTTATATGTAAGCATTCCATGACATTAGGTAACGTGTGAGAAGGTAACTCAGGGGTGAAAGCCTAACATGGGCCGATCCCAATTTATGGAATTATGAGGACAACATCACAAGTGTTAAAACTCCAAGCATGTGTCATCCTCTTCTACCGATGATTAGCTGGTTATTTGTATTATTTTGTCTTATAAATATTATAATGCATAGAAAAGTAAAGAAAAGAATGTAACATACACAATACCACAAGTATAAGCAAAGGTTGTTTCTAATCCTTATTTATTAGTATTTGGTTTCATTTGAGATCTCATTTTACATATGGTTGTATTATGCCCTACATATTCAGTACATTCTTTCATACTAACGTCCCTTATGGGGGACACTGCATTCATGTTGCAAGTACAAGTACTCAACTAGTAGATCTCCCCAATATAAACATATTATACTCAGCAGTTGTTGGTGAGCTCCAGGTTGATTCGAGGCTTTGTCGAGTCTTTACTATGCACATTTTCATAGTGGTACCGTCATGGATTCTAGTAGAGGCTTTGTAGACATCGTAAAGGTATCATCTGTATTTGTAGTTTCACTTGTCATATGTACTGATTCAGCTATTCAACATGTGTTGTTTATTAAGATTCTCATTAGTAAATCTATCTGCATCGTAGTTTACTTTCTCATCATAGGTCACTTGCAAAACATGTTGATATGGTACTTGTCTGCCTCATCTAAGGTTGGGGTGTTACAATAACATAGTCTTGTGCAAAGTGCAATTGAGGAGACCTTTCAACAGACTCACATTCAGTAAATTATCATTAACCTTATTCATTCATACATTCATGTGTGTATACATATGTGAGGAAGCCTTTCACATAGACATTTTTATGCAACACATGTTCATATTTTACTAGTCTATACTTTTCATGCATCATAATATGTAAAGGTGCACATGAGAATTATCCTTTCAATCAACACCCTAAACATGTAATACTCATATATATGCATGGGGTGTGTGTGTACATATTGGTCCTCATAATGACATAATAGCAACAACATAGTCATTGAGGGAACTTCCCTTCAAAGGATCACAACACATTGACAATATTCCAAAGTCATGAACAATTCACATATAGAGCCTTTGTGGATTCTAGACCACACACCCACCCTTTACCATAGGAGACTTTCACATTCAACACTTGAATAGATAACTCCTAACATGTATAATATTACACATTCATATAGGGGTCATGTAGTTAGGGGTCATTCCACAATAGTACTTAACATAGTCAATCATATAGACCACACCTTATCCCTAACATTATGATTCACATTATACTCCTTATCATCTACACACATTAAACATCATGCTAGCATAAAACCTTCAAGTCACGACTTCATAGACATATGCATCATAAATAAAAAATTCACCTTACATCTATTGCCTTAAAGACCATGATCACTACATATATAGATAGAAAAGAAGTAAACACCTCCACCATAATTGGATCAAACCATACAACATCAATTCTAATACTATAGACAAGAAGTTAGGTCAACATATCAATTCTACAAGACATGATCAACATAGATCAATTCTCAGCAATTCATAATCAATCTCTAAACATAGCAATAGCATTCAATAATACACCACAATCTAATCTTAATTAAATTAATATACAATCAAGATCACAAAACCCACTTTATTGGCTAAATTGAGAGTTCAAGAATCTCATGGGTTTTTCAAGGAATTTATTGAAAATCATCTTAAAAACCTTTATGAAACATTAATTCATCATTACAATGAACTTATGTTTAGATCGAAAATTCGGAAATTTGATCATTGACACTCCTTGGAAAACCTTTGATATAACTCCTTGAATGAAAGTATATTCAAGAATCAAGAGTTATCACACCCTATTTATTGATTACCCACGAAAATTGAAGAAGAAATCTGTTGATAACCTATCTCCAAGCTTGAGCTTGAGCTTGGCCTCCAACGGAGTTCTAGAGAGAATGTATTTGGGAGGGAAGGGTTTTATTTTGAAGAATGAATTCTAATTTGGGGTTTAAATGTTCTAACTAACTTAAAATACCCTAAAATAGGTAAAATAATCGTCCACCATTTAATTTAGGACGTGGAGTGAATTTACCAATCCACTCCACAAGTGGCCGAACACTTGAAAATGTTGCAAATGACCGTTGACAGCAACCACCCATGGACAACGGATGGGTTGACGACCCATCCTGGTCATCCGTGGAATGATATTGAGGCTTCCCAAGTTGGGGGCTAAGCTCCCATGACTAAGTGTGGATCCACTCCCCCTTCCTATGGGGCATCAATCACTTCACAGGGCGTCGATTATGGGCGTAGGTCAAGGCTGTCTTGACAGCTTTTTCGCCAACATTTGGGTCCTCCTCAAAGACCACCCAGGACCCCTAGGGTGGTCCTTGGAGAGTCGTACCCCAAATTTTTGAACCAAAACACGATCATCTAGATGTTAGGGTCATCTGCACTAATTTTAGACTCGAAACGACACACCAAAACAAGGCAAACATACTAGAACACACTAGCACACAAAAGACTAGTTATCAGATGTCTTGGTTATCCATTGACGTTTTCCCTCAAAAATCTTTAAACTAACCATTAAAATATATTTCTCGTCTTATTAACAAGTTATTAACTCATAAAACGTATATCAGACTTTACTTCATCCTGTTTCATTTTAAGGGTCCTTACATTATGGTCACACGTGTTTTTATTTTTTAGGTGGATCCCTAGTGGTAGATCAGGTGTACCGATAGCGTGATGTGTTCTTGGTAGAGTGGGATAATTAGGAAGAATGGGTTATTGAAGTGACTTTTGTGGTGTTTTCTTTGAGTTGTTAAATTATTTTAGGGGTTGTGCATGTACCACCTTGATTATGAGAGTTTATAGAAGAGATAACATGTGTAATTATGGTAATTGGACAATCTTAATATTTATCTAGTCGTTGAGGTCATGTATCGATTATGTGTGGTCGAATGTGGGATCATTGGGTCCAATTCTACTATTCTTAAGAGGTAATCTACAATTACTAAATCTAACACTTCAATAGTGTTGTTAGAGGTTTGTATGCTTGGGCATATCCCTCAATGAGTATTTGATGTCCAAAAATTAATTTTTATAACTTAAACTCATGGTAAATTGGGTTGTGAGATGGATATGTCGATAAGAACTATGGTTGTTTGGGTAGGATGATTGTGCGTTGGTTAGTTCAGGTTCACCTCTAATTGTGGTGAGTTTTAATTTAAGATTTTATCATGGTTATGTGTGAAAGGATTCATCGTGATGTTGTGTTAAAGTACTTTATAACATATTGCAGATATGTGTACGATCAATTTTGGTTATTATTGAGAATTAACTTTATGGTTAGCTAAGTGTACATACAACAATAAGTATCACTCGAGTATTGTGATAACTTCTTTTAGGCATGATATGAGAGGATGTATAGGTCTTCAATTATTTAGTGGGGACAAGGATTATATCATAAAGTGAGACTTAGTGTTGTTAAACAAGACCTTCGGTATGAAGAGGAACTCGTTGAAATTCTTGATTCGATGTCCGGAAGCTAAGGAGATGCGAGACAAGTATCCCCAGTAATTTAACATTTCAAATACTACTCTACCCTTACTTTAGCTAGTCTTTCCTTGTTGATCACTCGGGGACGAGTGATGAGTGAATTGGTATATATTATAACGACCTGATTCTGTTGTTAGGGAAAAGTCAATGGGAAAAGAATTGTGGTAGAAAACTTTCTGGTACAAACATAGATTTTCCCAAACTAGTCCAGATTTGGATGAAATCAGAGTCTTTAATGTGTTGGAAATTTGGTAACAATCGGGTGACTTAATTATGATTTTGATTACATGAATAGTGAAATAACTCGTTGAGAAATCTGTACGGCTTCACGGAATTGAATTCGGATGAGTAGAACTCCTGGAATCGATCTTAGTGTGAACGAGTATTTTCTAAGTGTCATGGGATGATGATGTGTTGTGAAATGGGCTTTGGAATTCTTTCTATAGTATTATCTGTCTTCGTGTTGGCTGCCAGATTGGGATTAGTACCGCCAAAGCGGGGCGGGGCCGCTGTAGCAAAATGTATCTTGTTGTAGTGGGAAAAACACGACTTAAGTTGGAAAACATTTTCTTCAGCACTTTTTTTACTTTGAGAGCTAGGAGACGACACCAAACGAGTTCTTGACCATTTTTACCATTCTTGAGGCTAAAGGTAACGTTTTAACTCCCCGAATCCATTTTTTGATTTATAGAACATAATCAAGTGGGTCATTATCGATGGGGGAGGTTTTTGATCTAGAATTTATGGTGGAAAAGGCCCTAAATTGGGTATTAGGATCTTGGGTTTGGTCTATGTTCATTGATTTTTTTTACAATTTTGATAATTAGACCGTTGATTGTTGATCCTTGCATTATATTGATGTTTTTAGACCACGACCAAGTGAGAAGAATCCGAAAAGGGAAGATTCAAGCGCCTTAAGGAATTCAAGCTTGGATTCGAGGTAGGTGATGGTTTTGATTCTATGATTGTGTAGTGTATGTTTGTCCTTGCTTCATTATGATACTTGTATGTATATGAATTTTGCATTATCGATCACACTTGTCGTTAATGAGATAGAATAATGTCATGAATCACTTCTTGATTGTATGACTTGAGAGTGTGCTTGTGTTAGTGATTATGGTGTGTTGAAGGATCGGATTAACACATTCCGGCATAACTAACTGGAATCATATTTTCACGTTCCGATATAACTAAGTAGGATCGTATTGCCACATTCTACATTAGTTTTAGTTGTTTTGTTAAACTTTTAAAGGTTATGGGGACTCCGTATTTATTATATATTATTCATTTAAACTTGTTTTCGTATCTCTAAATGTCTTAGTTTTCATAAAATTTGTTAGTTTGGGTTGTAGTAATGGTTTCACATCAGAGGGTTAGTGTGAATGTCAATCACGACGGGTCTGGGTCATGACAAAGTTGGTATTTAGCCCTAGGTTTATTGATCTCATTTTACAAAAACGAGTCTAGTAGAGTCTTGTGGAACGATACGATAGGGTCCGTAGTTTTCTTCGAGAGACTATAGGACTTAAAGAAAAACTCACTTCTTCCTACTCCTTGATATGACTTGAATCCAATGATACAAATTGATATCTTTCCTCCTTCACTCTATTGTTTGATCTAGAACAACAGAAGTGGTAACACCATCACTAGCAAGGATGTGTATATATATTACCGATAGTTGAATAGGGTTACCATTTAGAACAAGTAACCTTTTTAACCAAACACGACAAATTTGGGTGGTTGAAGGACACAACCCATACAATGGTGCTCAATATAAAAGAAAGACAATAAAGAAAGGTGATCATATCCTCGATGCCATGAGGACTCACCAAGTCTTCAACTCCTTGCTCTACTAGAAACCTAGACACGAGAATTTATATCAATATCATCGGTCCCTACATTTGATAAGAATGTAGTCAGGAGTATGCATTAGTACAAAAGTACTGAATATTGTAGCTAGCATAACATTACAAGACATTAACATAAAGGTTAGTCAATCAGAAGACTATTCCATAATCATAAGAGATACTTTATAAAACATAAACTAAAGGTGTAAGAGACAACAAAATAGTCATAAGAATAATATCCAACAAAATAATAATATAAGCAATGTCAACCCTTAGTCCTTCACATCATAAGAGGAACACTTTATAAGTAGCTTCAAGTCATACGTGTGTAATGCATGGATAAAACCCCATAATCTCACCCATACTAAGTACCACCTTAGGATATCATACATACTTACCATCTTTAATCTCATCCTTATCTTATGTCTCATAGACAAGGGAGCATTCACCTTTAGTCAAACATATCAAGGAAGGCAAATATTGCAACAATCCAAGCAAAGCATACAACACATAAGAGAACAATTCATTACAAACCTTAAGGCATGTCGTGAAATGCATGGACAAGACCCCATAATCCCACCCATGCTAAGCAAGTCACTTTAGGTTCTCATTCATACTACTCATTCTTTTGATGCATGCCAACATCATCTCTAAGGACTTTGAAAATACTACGAGATACTTATTTAAGCATATCTCAGTTAGTCATTTATCTTGTTCCCTTTGAACACTAGGAATACTTCCTTAAGTTCATTTCTCCTCTTTTTATTCTTGAATACTATGGATTTTAAAGGTTTTTAAGGGTTGATCTAATATGCTTCTCTACTCTTCTTATGATATCTAATATGCTTATGATATGTCAACTCAAGGTTAACTTGGGTCACTTATGATCCTAGATATTGTGTTACGTCAAGGGGGTAGCCTTGGGCGTGACAAGAACTATGTCTAAATAAAAGACTCTAACTTACTAAAATTGTTGGGACATGCCCCCAACTAGTTCTAGAAATATGAAACAAAAAGGGAAGACTGAATATAAAACATCCAAATCATACTCGAAGAACGAAGACCCACCACCACTGATATGGCAGAACACACATTATAAATCGATCTATCCATTATCTAAATGCTCAAGACCTGAATCTACATCACGAGAAGATGCAGCATAGAGTATGTGTCATCAATTGAAAGCTACTCAGCATGCATGATAGAATAAATAAAGCTAAATAAATATATATAACTGAACAAAGCATATTGAACAGTGATATAGTCTGAATATTTAGAGTTTTTTAGGGTTTAGGTCTTTTTAGTGTTGTTTTATGTTTATGGTTTTATGATTAGCGGGTTTAAATGTTATTAGGGTTTTGTTTTATGATTAGCGGTTTTAAATGTTTTTAGGGTTTGGTTTTTAAGTATTAGGGTTTTTAAAGGTTTTTTAAATTTATCTTTTTTAAAGTTTTTTAAGGATTTAGGTTTTCATGGAGCTTAGGGTTTCTTAGGGTCTAGGGTTTGTTAGTGTTTCATAAGGCTTGGGGTTTAGGGTTTTTCCATAGGATTTAGGGTTTAGGGTTTTTTAGGGTTTAAGGTTTATGGTTTCTTAGAAACTGACTTTTCTTAGGTTTAGGCTTTAAAAAAATTTTAAATTGTTGATCTGATAATACTTATTATATGCCAACTCTGGGTTAGCTTAGGATCACCCGTGATCCTAGATCTCGTATTACGCCAAGAGGGTAGCATCGGGGCATGAAACAAACTATGTCTGAATAAAAGCCTCTAACTGACTAGAGATGCTGGGGCACCCCAACTAACTCTAACAAAATTAAAACAAAAATGGAAGTCTGAATATAAAACATGTCAATTGTCCTCGGAGAACAAAGACTCACCTGTGATATTGCTGAATTCCGAGTGTGATACGATCTACAAGTGATCTCAATGCTGAAAACCTTAACCTAAGTTACGAGAAGATGTATCGTATAGTATGTGTTAGTACTTGAAAGGTATTACGCATTGATAATAGGGTTTTGGGATTAAGATTATCTAGGGTTTTATTTAGTTTTAGGGTTTTAAATAGTTCTAGGATATCTATATTTCTTATGATTTAGTGGTTCTTAGCTCTTAGGGTTTTAGATTTAGGATTTTACTGGGTTTTTAACATTTAGGGTTTCTAAGGGTTTAGCCTAAAATGTAGGGGGAAGGAATTAGGATTTCGTTAGGTATAAAGTTTAGCATTTACGGTTTCGTATGGTTTAGGTTTTAGTTCTAGGTTTTTTATTTAAGGGTTTAATGTTTAGGACTTAAGTTTTTAAGGATTTTTTAAGGATTAGAGTTTCTTTCGATTTAGGGTTTAAAAGGGGTTTTAGGCTTTTTATGACTTTTAAGGTTTATGGGTTCATACGGCTCAAGGTTTCTTTGGGTTTTGGGCTTAGAATTTTAGATTTAGGGGTTTTATGGGTTAGGGATTTTAAAGGGTTTTTAGGTTTAGTGTTTTTAAAGGTTTTTAGTTTTTTGGTTTTCTTAAAGTAAGTGTTTCCTAGGGTTTAATGTTTCTTTGTGTTTCATAAGGCTTGGGGATTTGGTTTTTCCCCTAAGGTTTAGGGTTTAGGGTTTACAATTTCTTATGATTTAGGGTTTCTTAGGTGTAGGCTTTTAAAGGTTTTTTACGGTGTTGATCTAATATGCGTATGATATGCCAACTCAGGGTTAACTTAAGGTCACTCTTGATCCTAGACAGAAACCTCAATTGCCACGACATGGATTTTTTAAGGTTTAGGTTGTCCTCTTCCCCTTACGTTGATGTTAATTCATATTATTCACTTGAATTCCTTATGATGGAGATGTGCTATTAACTTGTACATTAAAAACACTTGTTTCCTTCATATTCTAATGGTGAAGCTATAGAACAGAAATCTTTGGAGATTTTATGGCTTTCCTTGGGAGTAATTTTCTTGAAAATAAGTGATGAGGGAGAGGTGATCAACTTGAGTGATTTAGATGTCCCTTTTGGAAGTTTTCACTTAATAAATTGGAGAAATAATATGGTCCTTTACTTTTAATCAAGAAGGTGCATCACCTCCTTAGTTTCCTACACATGTTTTTAAGCAGCTGCATCAGCTACTTGCTCTTTTCACTTAAATTCAGTCCACTTATTCTAAGTAGGTGCATCAGCTACTTGCTCTTTTCACTTAAATTCAGTCCACTTATTCTAAGTAGGTGCATCACCTACCTGCTCCTTTATAATTTAGTCCACTAATTCAAAGTAGGTGCATCACCTACTTTCTCCTTTTGACTTAAAATTCAGTCCATTAACTCTAAGTAGGTTCATCACCTACTTGCCCTTTTTCACTTAGAATGCAGTCCACTAATTCTAAGTAGTTGGATCACCTACTTGTCACCTACTAGCATAGTTTAGTCAAGCAAGCACCTCAAATATTTTACATCATTTTCCCCATCTTAAATTCTTTAAAAGACCGTAGCACTAAATACACACTTGACCACTTTGACTTTTATATCGAATACCACCTTTTGCCATCTCGAGTTTGAATTGTTTTTTTAGTTCAATTATTCGAATATGTGTTGTAAGGCGCGGGGTATTAGAACTTCAAACATATTCTATGATCACCAGTCGCATAGGAAACCGAGTCCATAACTATACCACAAGGAAATTTTCAAGCGACATATACATAGAACTAGTTCACCTAGAATATGGGGTGTTACAATTTCCTTGGGTTTAGCGCTTAGGATTTTAGATTTAGGGTTTTTGGGTGTTAGGGGTTTTAAGGGTATTTTAGGTTTAGTGCTTTTAAAGGTGTTTTTAGGGTTTAGGATTTTTAGTTTTAAGGTTTATTGGTGTTTCATAAGTCTTAGGGTTTCGGGATTTGCCTAGGGTTTAGGGTTTATGATTTAAGGTTTCTTAGGGGTTTCAGATTTCTTAGGTTAGGATTTTAAAGGTTTTTAAGGTGTTGATCTAATATTCTTATGATATGCCAACTCAAGGTTAGCTTAGGGTCACTTGTGATCTTAGGTCCTCTGTTACGTCAAGGGGGTAACCTTTGGGCGTGGAAAAAATATGTTTGAATATAAACCTTTAATTGACTTGAGATGATAGAGACATGCTCAAGCTAACTATAACAAAACTAAAACTAAAATGAATGGTTGAATATAAAACATGTCAATCATCTTCAAAGAATGAGAACTCACCGCTAATATTGCTTAATACGGATCAAGATGCGATCTCTGCGTAATCTAAATGCCGAGGACCTGAATTGAACAAATATATATAATTGAATAGACCATATTTGGTTAAGGGTTTTTAGGTTAGGGTTTAGATATTAAGTTTTTATAGGATTTGTTTAGGTTTACAATTTTTTTTGTTTAGGATTTTTTAGGATCATTGTTGTTTCTATGGTTTAGGAGTTCTTAGGGCTTATAGTTTTAGTTCAAGGTTTTTTAGTTTTAGGGTTTTTAGTTTTTGTTTTACTTAGAATTTAGGGTTTATTAGGGTTTGGAGTTTATCCCTAAGGTTTAGCGTTTAGGTTTTTTATGATTGGAGTTTAACATTTAAGGTCTTCTAGTGTTTTTTGGGTCTTTTAGGTTGTAAGGTGTAGGGTTTATGTTTAGGATTTTTGTAGGGTTTAGGGTTTAGGTTTGTTATGTTTAAGATTTTAGAGGGTTTTAGGTTTATAGTGTTACACCCCATATTGTACAAAATACTAGTTCAATTTATATGACACTTCTAAATTGCCTTGTGGTATAGTTATGCACTCGATTTCCTTTCCGACTAGTGATAATAGAATTGGTTTGAAGTGAACTACCCATAAATTTTGATGCGACCCTATTAATTTGAGTCGATGGATGTATTTAAACTTGAGATCATATGGTGGTAATTTGAATCTAAAGTTTAAATTGACATAGTATATATAAGTTTTAAGTTAAGTTAAAGATATTAAGGTCTAGAAATGGAATAAAATATTGAGGTGCTTGCTTGACTAACTAATATAGTAGGTGACAGGTAAGTGCATCACCTACTTTGACTATTGACCAGTCCTAACGACCAAGTAGGTGTATCACCTACTAAGAATCTTTTGACCATGTTATTGGCCAAGTACACTACCACCTACTTGCATTAATCTGGCTCAAGTTGATTAGAAGAATAAGGGGAAAATGGAAATCCAAGGCCCAATTTGCCAAGCCCACAAGAAATAATTTGAATGGAAATGTAGGTGCACCTACTAAAATGTGTGGCGTAAATTGAAGACACATGTTGGCTGCAAATGAAAGAAAGGTGGGAAAAGGCTCAATGTTCTTAAGTCCAAAAGGCCCGAGTAGGTGGGTCACCTACTTGATGAATTATGGCCAAAAATGAGTCAGAAATTTGGACAAAGCAGGTCCATTTTAAAAGGGACTGATATCAGATTTTTCCAACCATTTTTACTTTGACAAAAAAAAATATGATTTAGAGCTTTCTCTCTTCTCTCTCTTAGATTCATACAACAACTATAAATACCATTAGGGTTATTAATATTAGGGAGTTGAAGCTATTGAAAGATATATTTTAAGACAAGTTAAGGATGACAACCTTTACCTTGAAGACTCAAGTCTTAGCAAGAAGTAATTCTGTACACCAAGGTACGTTACTCCAATTTTCTCCCTGTTGTGCTTGAGTTAATTAGGACACTTGGTAGTTGGAAATTGTTTCCTTTACATGTTATATTGGGGAGGATGTTCTGGTGATTAGTGCATGCTTACTGCTCGGTTACTATTTTGATGAGATCAAGTAGCTCAAATTTATTGTTAGCTACTAATATTAGTCTTACAACTTATTTTACTGTACATTAGTGTTCTGAAGAAAAGGAGCTTAAGTCATACGCTTTGAATTGTATAGCGAGGAATGTAAGTTTATTGATTTCCTATTTATTTAGCATGAATTCGAACACTTGCATTACAAAAAGTAAGCTTTCTGAGTGCCCTTTGTAGTGGCTATCCATAGTTGCACTTCCTACTCCCTAAAGCATTAAAGTGAGCACTCTAATATGTGTTTTTGTTACTAAACGTACATGCTTACTCTACCAAGTATTAGCATGCAAGGTTTAGACTTGTTTCATCGTCAAAGTACCCTTGGCAAATATTTATGTTATATAAATCAAAATGATCCTAGATTACACATGGTACATATGTTTATATGTTTGTCATACAATCTTCCCATATCATGCTAACTTACTTCAATTATCTATATATATGTCATCTTGTGACCTGTTCATATATTCCCTGTATTGCTTCTTAATCCCATTGTGTTACACTATAATATTACCTCACAAGATCCCTACTTGCTCTATTGTACATATTATATGTACTTTCTTGGAATATGTATCCATCCTTAAGTTGAATCTGCCCACGTTCTCGTTGGGTTTCACTTTCATGTATACTTTGTATTTGATATTAGTTAGTGAGTTTTTCAACTACCATATATAGTTCAAATCTCTTGGCTGAATATTAAATGTCTTCATTTCATATGTGCTTCAATTTGAGATGTCAAAATTCTTAGTGAGTCATATGAGCCCCTATGTATTACACGTTCATATCACATTTGCTTATTATGTCATTATTATTGTAGTTAGTCCATATTCATATGTCTTCTAATACTGGTCCATAGTTCCAAATCTCAACAATGATGATGACCACAAAATAACAATCCCGAAAGAGTTATTATAAAAAAAGAACAATTTCAAAAGAGTTATGAACATCGAAACAACAATCTCGAAGATTAAAGAATCTAAGTGAAGTAATCTTTATAATTACGGGTGGCAGCCAAGGGGAAAATGCCTAGCATGGGTCAATCTCAATTGGCATAGTAGGGTGGCAAATCAGGGTTGAAAGCCTAGCATGCGCCGATCCCAATTGGTACGAAAAGGTGGCAGCTCAAGGGGAAAACCCTAGTGTGGGCCAATCGCAATTTTGTGAATTATGAAGATCACACCCCACGGGTTTAAATACCAATGAAGGGTCATCCTCTTCACTGATCACCTGGTCATTTGTATCATATGTCTTATTAATGTTATAATTCATAGAAAAGTATAGAAAAGAATGTAATATACGCGATTCTACAAGTATAATCGAAAATGGTCTACAATCCTTATATATTTGTATTTGGTTTCACTTGAGCTCTCATTTTACATACGGTTGTATTATGTCTTACATATTCAATACATTTTTTTGCACTAACATCCCTTATTGGGGACGCTACATTTCATGCTGAAGGTACATGTACTTAACTAATAGATCTCCCCAATAGAAGTACATGATACTCAGCGGTTGTTGGTGAAGCTCCAGGTTGATCGGGCTTTGCCGAGTTTTTACTATGCATAATTTCATAGTGGTACCATCATGGATTCTAGTCGAGTCTTTGTACAAATTGTAAAGCTATCATCTGTATAACACCGCGTAGCCAAAATAGACCAAAAATCAGTTTTTTCAGAAAAATCTGCAGGTGCAACCAACAGTGGCATCGACGGTCCGTTGGACAGACGACGATCCATCTTGCAAAATCGTCGATGGGATCAAAAACTTCCAAAAATTCAGCAAGGAAAAAAATGGCTGAGTCTTGATCGACGGATGGACCGACAGTCCGTAGTCCGTGACCGTCCATCGAGACCCCCATTCACCCACTCTTTGACAAGAGCTACGAATGACCAGCAAGGTCCATAGGTGGACCTACGGTCCGTAGGTGGAAATTTTGCAAGCAGTTAAGGGGAAATGCAGTTGGGTCAACTTCAAATGGTCATAACTCTTAGCACAAAATGAATAATATGTCCCATTACCAACTAACAGATAGATAATTGAATTATCTTTCCATATCCACCGACCTTGCTAAAATCAGACCTCCGAGTAAAAGGTTATGCCCATTTTAGTAAAGGCCTGTCAAACAGGCCCAGACGATGAACCCAACAACGGAGCATCGGGAAGACGACGAACCGTCAACCCTGGCCGTCGTTTGGCCTAACAGAAACTTTTCTAGGGGTCTTTTTGACCTTTCCCACTCCGTTTAAACCCTAAGTTACGTCATTTTGACCCTAAATCATCATATTTTAGTCAGTTTAAGCCTAGAAACATAATTAAAATATATCCAAGTCAAATCATTAAATAAAATCTAAGAAAACTAGAAGTAAGAAAGGAGAAAAGCTCAAGAACCCCAGTTCAAGAACACCACAAGTTCCAGCAGTTCTAGCCCCGAAACGTAAGTATTTCTCCGTGGGTTTCACCACCAGGTATTTGGATTTCAGTAGTGGGTTCCTTTCACCCATTGGGTCCCTAGTTTTCAGTCAGATTTTTGATTTTATTATCATGATAAAACCTAGGGTTTCTAGAACTTCATAGACCTATTAAATATATGTTCCAAATCATGTTATTATTCAGTTTATTGCATGAATAGCTTTGTATTTCTTTAGTTCTTGAATTACACATGATAGGTCAGATATTTTTGACACTTCAGATATACATGCCTCAGTTATAAATGCATAATTACCAGATTAATTGTTGCATTCTCAGTTTGCATGTTTAGTTTCGAGCTATCCAACATTTACAGAAACTAAGAAATAATCATTAAATCTTCAAAATTCATGGGAGTAGCATAATACCGAGTTGGACTAGGGATCAACGTACCCAAATAGTCCCAGAACTACTAGCCAAGTAGGTTGTAAGTCCCCTATGTGGGTAATCAGCTTAGTGATCACGCCATCATGCCTTTATACTTCTTGCAGTGTATATTAGGTCAACTCGATAGGGCGTATACATCGGACTCCACATTTAGCTCATGTTGTTTTAGTATCGGTTATTAGTATCCCCCACAGATTTTTCACATTCTCTACATTGACCATTTATCAGTATATTCAGTTTCAGCATGTTATAAATTGGTCATTGCATCCAGTTAGCTCAGAATTCAGTTTATCATGTCAGATTATTATACTTGCTATTTTGCTTGTTCACTTATGTTTTATTTCAGCTATACTCTATCCTACATGCTCGGTACCTTTCAAGTACTGATGCATACGTGCGCTACATCTTCTCGTGATGTAGGTTCAGGTTCTCAACATCCAGATCACGCATAGATCGATTTCCCGATCTCATGTTCAGTACATTCCGTGGTGAGTCCTCATTCTTCGAGGACAACAGTCATGAGTTTCATTTCAGTCTTTAATCATTTAGTTTCAGTTTTTGCTAGACTTAGCTGGGGCTTGTCCCAGTATTTCTAGTCAAGTTTAGAGGCTATTTTCAGACAGTTAGATTCAGCTTAGTATTGAGTTAATATTTCTTTCGTATTAAACTCATTGTTTTCAAAAATATCAGCTATAGAATATGGCTAAACCCATCTTTTCATATTAAATTATGATTTAGCTTCCGCATTAGTTTATTATCTTTAATATGATCATGATCATGTCAGCAGGGTTAGCTTGGGATCACTTCTGGTCCTACGTTCCGTGTCCGCGTCTCAGGGGTAGCCGGGGCGTGACAATCTTTTTTCGTAGTTTCACCTGTCACATGTATTAGTTCATTCGGTCAACTTGTGTTGTATATAAAGCTTTCATAAAGAAAATTGCCTACATAGTAGTTTACTTTCTCATCATTGATCACTTGTAAAGCATGTGTTTATATGTTACCTGTCCGTCTAACCTAGGGTTGGGGTGTGACAAAAGTAGTATTAGAGCAGTTCGTCCTAGGGAGTCTACAAAGTCGTGTCTAGTAGAGCCTTACTTATGAATGTATTGTGAGCCACATTTATATTTAGGGGGTTGCTTGGACATTTAGGAAATGTTTCCTTCCTTCATATTCTAGATCGCGCTATAGAGCGACGCTAACCATCAATTTCCATTTGCACCAGATCATGCTATTGATATTATGCGTACGATGGTTTAGGTTAACGGTAGAAAAAATATCAATATGCAACCTATAGAAAATGATTTGATGTTATCAGAATTTAAACTAGATATACCTCATTTTATTTGTCTCTTCCACTCCACAAGGTATGTAAAGACTTTCATGTTGTATGCCTCCAAGTTACATTTTTACCATATGCTTAAAAATGATGGGTTACCTAATTACATTCCTAAGCAAATATTCTTGGGAGGATGTGTCCAACTATTGAGTTCTATATTTCCTCCATATTAATAGGATCTATTCCTGTAGAGGACACTTGTTCTTAATCTGGATATATATAGAATGTTTAACTTACACATGTTCTCGAAATTGATGTTGGTGAACCAGTTCTATTTATTGGAAGAAGGCAGTGGCACAATCTGATAGGTAGATGTAGCAGTGCAATAGTGTTACTAGAGATACCCCTAATTAGTTGACAATACCCAAATTTTCACCATATATCATCCCGGATATGTTAATATTTGGCTTTTATATGGTATGTGCCAACAACTCCAAATAAGGACATATAACATTTATATTCTTTTATGGTTATGAAACTTAGGGATAAGCATGCTACAAATGATATATGTATAGTAGTTCCTATTATGATCTATATTTTGGCTATTGAGGATTAGTATGCGACTAAAGGGTAAGGTTAACAAAACGAAAGACCTAAGTTGTGATTAGTCAGGTTGTACATAGTGAGATATAGTACATGAAGCTACTAATTTTGATTAAAAGGTACTTGTTAGATAGGAAGCATGTGATAATGAAGCTTGAATTACACGGGACGAATATGTACATAGAACTACTCGTTAGAAACAGATGGGATATGTCAAATTCCCTAAACATAGGAGTATGGGTGATATGAGGATGCTATAGAGGAGTGAGATAGGTGATTATTAAAGAGAGGTTGCTAAATGTATGAGGCAATAAAAAGGTATCAACACTTAAATCCTAACACGTTGTAACTGCGCACTCGGGAACAACTTTGTGAACCTTTGTTAGACAGAGAGGTCATTTTAGTATTTATCAATTATTGATATTTCGTCCTGATAACAATAAGAAACAAGAGGGGAATAGAAAGGCTACCTAGATAAAAGATACAGGGAGCTAGTTCATCTACATTATTAGTAAAAAAAAAGTAGAGCATTATTCATATGTATAGATTTACATCAAATTGAATAGAGCTACTATAGGGTTCATTTAATGTATACCTGCTGTAATTCATCAGTTATAGTCCATTTAAGGGAGAGGAATAGTTGATGATATACTAGTTGTTGTTATATGCTATCTTGCATGAGAAAAGAGTCAGAGAACCCTCACTCATTATAAAAAAAAGAGGGGATCTTCTAGTATGACCAGACCTATTTAAGACTGAATCGTCTAACTCGAAGACGTTATGAACTTCATATGTACTTGACATTTACACGTTATTAGAGTTCATGTTTTATGGTGCGTTCAAGCTTCACTATTTATTTTCTATTTCGACCTTCAAAGGGCACGAGTCATTGAGAGTTATATAACACAACCTAGTAATGAAGACAAAATTATCCTCAGCCTCCTACTCTAAAAGATGAACTATTAAGGATTTTCTCTTTCTATCTTAACTGTAGTTTTTATATTAACCTAGACGGAAGCCAAGTCCCAATAGCAGAACCACCTATAAGTATTCTTAGGAGATTGAAGAGAGTAGATGGGCAAATAAATTGTATTTGTTTTTAGGTGAGTAAGGAATATGAGCATAACTAACCCATTTGTGACTTAACACTTAAGATAGTGTGTTTTCCCTTATTATGGTAAAGTGGTTGTATAGGATATCTCGTAGTTTCCAAAGATGGTTTGATATATAATTATACATGAAGCATGTTCTTTAACTTATCTATTTGTATGTCATTTTCCCATTGTGGATTACCTTCTCACAGGTTACCTAATGTCATAGAGTGCTTACATGTAAATGTTATACACTTCAGAGAACCTTTGTTTATTGTTATATGTTTTCATAGGACCTTTTCCTTACATGTTATTTAATGCATTGGTTACTTTCCACATCTTACTTGTCCATATTGTGTGGGTATTGCATGTTAATTGATCATATGCTATGAGAAAAGTTGCTCATGGGTTATATGACTGACATATCACTTATTTACATGTCATAAGCATCATAAACCATTTCTATGTATATTACATGCCTCGTAGACTACTTGCTTAAACATTGCATGCCTTATAGCTTTTATAGTCATGTGTCATGTTTTCACTTGCTCATATTTCATAAGTGTACTTATTGACATGTTAGTCCACCAATCCATGTGTATAATGCACTTGATCAATGTGACTTGTGTTTCGTAGTTCATATTTCATACTGTCTACTTGCTTACGTATTATATATTTTTAGCATTAGTACTCATGCATCATGTGCTCATCTAGTCCATTTCCTACATTCCTTATAGTTTATTCGCACACACACTACCCTATGAACCATATCCGTGTGTACACCATATATTTCTATCGCTTAATGCCCGTATATTATGCACTCTCTTTTGTGCTAATCTGCATATGTGTCATATCCAATGTGACTTATTTATTTGTACACTGTGCCCCTTTATGATTATTGACTTATGTTTTGAATATTTTGGGAAAACATTTCCCTGTATCATTATGTAGTGAAGATTTTGACCAGAAAAGGTTGCACATATTTGTAAATTTTATCACAACGATAGACAGATATGCGTTCTTATACCCACCTCTGAAAAGCACCGTGAGATAAAAAAAGAAGAAGGGAAAGTAAAGCCTTGATAGTTTAGGCCTATGATTTTGTGTTTTTTCCGTATACGAAAAATTTGGGAGATAGTATAGTTATTCTTGGTAGTGACTGATCCATTATTGCATGTCCTACTTACTAGAGCATTAACGTGAGTACTCTCATATGAATTTATTACTAAATGTGCATTCTTACTCTACCAAGTATTAGAATGCAACATTTAAACTTGTTTCATCGTCAAGTAGCCATGGCACGTATTTACCTAATATAATTCAAAGTGATCATAGATTAAACATGGTACATAAACATATGTTGGATATACAATCTGCGCATATCAAGCCAACTTGCTTAATCTTCTAGTCCATCATATATGTTATCTTGTCACATGTTCATATGGTCCCTTTATTAGTTATTACTCCAGATTGTGTTAGACTATTATATTAACTCACAAGATGTCTACTTGCTCTATTGTACATTTATATGTAATTACTCGGAATATGTATCCGTTCTTAATTGGATCTTTCCACATTCTTCCTTGGTTCCACATTCATGTATACCTTATCTTTGATATTAGTTAGTGAGTATTTGGCTATGATATAAAGTTCAAATCTCTTTGATGTAACTTAAATATCTTCACTTTATATGTGCTTTAAGTTGAGATGTCAAAATGCTTACTAAGTCGTAGAATCTCCTACGTATTACGCTGGTGTCACATTTGCTTCCCACATCATTGTCATTATTGTAAGTCTATATTCGTATGTCTTCTACTACTGGTCCATAGTTTAAAATCTCAACAATGATTATGATCACCAAAACAATAATCTTAAAAATGTTATGATTATCCAAAGAACAATCTCAAAAGAGTTATGAACATCAAACGACAATCTCAAAGATTAACGAATCTAAGTGAAGCTATCTGTATAATTATGGGGCATTCAGGGGAAAATGCCTAGCATGGTTCGATACCAATTGGTATAGAAGGGTGGTTGCTCGGGGGCTAAATATTAGAATGGTCGATCCTTATTAGCATGGAAGGGTGGCAGCTCAGGGGCGAAAGCCTAGCATGGGCTGATCCAAATTTGTGGAATTATGAGGACAACATCCCAAGGGTTAAAGCGCCATGCACGGGTCATACTCTTCTACCGCTGATCAGCTGGTCACTTGTATCATATGTCTTATAAATATTATAATGCACAGAAAAGTAAAGAAAAAAATGTAAAGTACACAATTCCACAAGTATAAGCAAAGGTGGTCTCTAATCCTTATCTATTAGTATTTGGTTTCACTTGAGATCTCTACATATGATTAGGGGTATGCATTGCTCGATATTATCTGTTCAGTTTTATGTATTATAGGTTTGGTTTATCGGTTTTTGGTTTGTAAATATGCTAACCCAATAACAAACCAATAAAATATTCTTTATCGGTTTGTAGTTTATCGGTTTTTCGTAGTTATCGGTTCGGTTTTCAGTTTACCTAATAAGAAATTATCCGTAAAATATTATATGACTTCTCACTTCTCTAAATATAGTACAAAGACTATAATTACATTTCACCGCCAAAACATAGTATGGGATTTTTGATGTTTATCAAATTACTAACCTTTACAAACTTGCAAATGCTACAACCTACAATTACAAACTAAAATTAGTATCAAATAGTCCAACAAATAGTAAAATTAAAACTAAAACTAAAATAAAATAACTAGAATAGCGAACTCTTAATTTAGTGGTCAAAAAATAGTAAAATTAAAACACATGTTCATACTTTACTGGTCATATAGTTATCATGCATCATAAGATTTAAAGGTGTACATGAGAATTATCCTTTTAATCAGCACCCTCATAGTGAAATAATAGCAACAACATTGTTATTTAAGGAACTTCCCTTCAAAGGATCATAACACATTGACAATATGCCCAAGTCATGAATAATTCACACATTGACATTGTTATTTAGACCACACACCCACCCTTCATCATATGAGACATACACATTCAACACTTGAATAATTAACTCCTAACATGTATAAGATTACGCATTCATATAGGGGTCATGTAGGTAGGGGTCATTCAACAATAGTAGTTAGCATAATCAATCACGTAGACCACACCTTATCCCTAACATTATCATTCACATTACACTCCTCATCATCTACACACTTTAAACATCACGCTAGCATTGAAGATTTCATACATAACCTTCATAGAACAACTTCATAAATATATGCATCATGATCAACAATTCACCTTGCATCTATTGCCTTAAAGTCCATTATCACAACATATATAGAAGAATTAAACACCTCCATCATAAGTGGATCAAACCACACAACATCAATTCTAATACTATAGACAAGAAGTTAGGTCAACTTATCAATTCTCCAAGACGTGATCATCATAGATAATTCTCAACAATTCATAATCAATCTCTAAATATAAAAATAGCATTCAATAATACACCACAATCTAAGCTTAATTCAATTAACATATAATCAAGATCACAGAAACCACTTTATTTGCTAAATTGAGAGTTTAGGAATCTCATGGGTTCTTCAAGAAATTTCATTGAAAATCATCTTAAAACCCTTGATTAAACATTAATTTATCATTAAAATGACTTTGAAAACACTTTGACAATGAACCCTAGTTTAGATTGGAAATTGGGAAATTTGATCATTGAAACTCTTTAGAAAACCTTTGATAGAACTCCTTGAATGAAAGGATATTCAAGAATCAAGAGTTACCGTACCTTATTTATTGAAGACTCACGAAAATTGAAGAAGAAATCAGTTGAAAACCCATCTCCTAGATTGAGCTTGAGCTTGGCCTCCGAAGGAGTTTTAGAGAGAATCTATTTCGAGGAAATTGTTTAATTTTGAAGAATGAATTCAAGTTTGGGATTTTAATGTTTTAATTAACTTAAAATACCCTAAAATAGGTAAATAACCGTCGATTATTTAATTAGAACGTGGAGTGAATTAACCAATACATTATGTGGCCGAACACTTGACAGTGTTGCAGGTGACCATTGACGGCTACCATCCACGAACCGTGGATGGGTTGACGGCCCGTCCTGGTCATTCTTGGAATGCGACTAAGGCTCCCCAAGTTGGGGTCTTAGATCCCACGACTATGTGTGGAGCCATGCCCCCTTCCTATGGGGCGTCGATTAGGGGCATAGGTCAAGGTGTCTTGATAGATTTTTGGCCAATGTTTGGATCCTCCTTGGGTATTTGTACCCCAAATTTTTTATCCTAAAAACGATCATCAAAAAGGTACTTGTTAAATAAGAAGCATGTGAGAATGAAGCTTGAATTACACAAGCCAAATATGTATTTAGAGCTACTCAGTAGAAATAGGTGATGTCACGACCTAGATTCTAGAATTCAGATCACAATCGACGTCGTTGACCTCTCATAGATCACAGACAAGCCTCATCTTGCATTCATCACATTCATATGGTTATTTTTAGCGGAAAATTTAAAACTTTTAAATGCATGAAGTAAACATAGACTTCATATAGTTATTTCATGAATTCATCATATACTAAGCTCAACATAAATATAAAAACCATCTATCATAAGAATCAATTTGAAATAGAATAAGAATATACCATAAATACGTTGCCAAACACAGCCTTACTACAAAAGCTACGAAATGAAAGTACGAAAGAAACGCTAGGGACAACATCCACTACCTTTTTTCTAAAACTAAGGCTAGACTAAAACTGTAGCATCCTCAAAATCAAGAGGACCTACCAAATGGTCTGGAGAAACGCTGATGTCCAAATCGTTGCAAGATCTATAAAATAGTAAATAGTAGGGGTTAGCACACACTTGTACTAAGTGTGGGTGTATTCACACATACACATAAGGCTATGCATGATCAAAGATTGCTCTTCCTAAACAACATGCTATTTCTGGAAAGCCTAGTCACTAGACTTTCCTGAATCGTTAGTTGTCAATTGTGGTATTAATATGATGTATTTTGATGCATTAAAAGCACACAACTCATTTTCTATATGATTACAAAACATTAGTATCATCAACATAATTTTAGAACAACTCGGGCGAAGATTTGAGATTTTTTACACTATATTCATTACCTTTCATAAGCAATTCTCTATTAATCATGCCATTGATTTCATTACTTTCATGTTTTATATATTATACATTTCATATACACGAGACTTTGGAATCTTTGATGTAGCATTAAGACATCTCAAGTGAGGGCCCAACATATGGAACCTCAACCCGAGGGCCTTCATTAGCAAACACAAAGTCTTCGTTCATTCGTACTTCACATTATTTATTCATTCATTCGTAGGCTGGTGTAAAGACCAGCTATACCTAGATGAAGTTTAAGACTCTCATTGGGATCATGAAGTGCAATGACCAAGAATGACCTAATGCCATTACTTGAATCTGATTTCACCTCCTGATTGTCTTGCACAAACACCTTCGGTATCGTTCATTCCATTATCTTTCATACTTTGAGGCTGGCCTCATTCTTTCTTTGGGAACTTTAACCTTTTTCGACATAGATCATATGAGCATCATGAAATCCAGTGTCTGCCCCACACCGAAAAGAGGTGGAATCACCAGCCAAAGTGACCCGAACATGCTAGCGCATATAGGGAGCCGAACCCTGCTAGATCCCAATATCGGCAGTATAGGTTCAAAGACTAGGATATATAAGAAGACCCATACCCGGCATGTCGGACAGTCTCATCTCATGAGAGTTATGTAAACCTCCTCCCTTCTCGAAGGAAGGCATCACCGCTCATAGCTAGCATATCGGTGCTCACTATAAAGTTCCATTACATTCAACTCATACATCATGGAAGCTGGTTCTAGCATGAGGGCGTCATTGCTCATTAGATGATTTCTCATATCATCATTAGTATTAAGTGTGAATTGTCCTTACACTTACATATAGAGTATGATTGAGATTTGTCTCTTGATATTCAACACTCTCTTAGGTGAGTACTTTTAGTGACCTTTACATAGGCTTGGTGGAGACTTGTCTCACCATTCATCTTAGCCTCTTATCATGTTGTCACCATTTTCATTACCATCATAGATTAACATAATTACTTACCTTATTACGTGAATGTTCATTTCTTCTTTATCTTCTAGAGTTGACTCAAGCATTATGGAGACTTGCTTCTAGATTGAGATTTACTTACTCTATTGATGACTGGTCATCCTTACTTTACATTGATGAAATGTGAATTTTCCTAACATATCATCCTTTGGTGTTAATGAGACTGGCTCATACATTCTAAGACCTTCATACGTGAGTATTCTTTTAACATAGTAGCTTATCTTAGGTGTAAGTGAGACTTGTCTCACTTCCTTTAACACCCCATTCTGGTCATTTACTTACTTTAGACCCCTTTAATTATGTTATAACTCACATTACTTACTTACTTTAGTGTAGTAGATTCATATCATCGTTTATGGACGATGAGCACTTCATTCAATGAGTTTCATGAGTTCATATGTCATTCTTTTAGAGCATGTTGGGAGTTGTCCCAATGAGTGGCATGCCCTTGATTATGGGTTCATTGAATTAGTTTAGAAGTGCTTATATTATCAGTTAATACTCTAACTACACAAGATTGGCATATTTGGCCTCAACCTTTGAATATTAAACTACATAACCATTTTTGTTGGCATGTGCCAATTTTTACGTATGTTCATATTTAAATTTAATATGTATGAACCATTAGCCAATATTTTAATTATTTAACATAATATTATAGCCATTTACATGCAGCACTTTTAGACAATGTATGTTAGTCATTTTATTGGCATATGATTATGTAACGACCTGTTTAGTCGTTTTGAGCAGCAGATTTTATTTCTGGAAAAACTGTGTGAGTCGACGGAACCCACGACGGACCGTCATGGGCACGACGGGCCGTCGAGGGGGTCTCGTTCCAAAAGACTTAGACTTCTGAAATTTGGGTACTGAAATCGACTCTCTGAACTT